>NC_089212.1:18524155-18825405 GCF_963930695.1 Labrus bergylta | reverse complement strand
CAAATCTGTTTGTCCCTCTAAATTAATTTAGTTTTAGCAACAAACATCTTAAATCTGCTCAATTTATCCCCACATGCATTTACAAGAGTGATGTACCATAGACTGTAAATATTACGGGACATTTGACCTTATCGCTCTCTCTCTCTGTCTCTCTCACTCTCTCTCTCTCGCTCTCACTCTCTCTCTAGCTCTCTCCGGCACGCAGCAATTTTATGAATAAATGAAAAATGAAAAAAAAAAGCAGGTCGGAAATATACTTAGGCGGCCCGTTGGAATCGTCTATGTATATTGGACTTATTGGAGACAGTAAACCGTATATCAAACCAAAGATTCATTTTTTTGTTCTGTGATTTCACACCACAGTTTAAACGTCATTCATTTCTGTCGTAAAGAGGGTGCAGCTCTTTGGTTTTCCTTCCCCTATGTTCATTTCGTCAAAGAATAAATGCGTTCAAAGTTCCAGTGAATCGCTCTTTTCTTCTCCCTGTGCAAGGATCTCAGAAACCTGATGTCTGTGTTACAACTTGTCCCGTGACATAAACAAATCTGCCTGTGCAGGGCAACAATCTGAAGAATTTCTAGTAGTGTAATCTGAACTGGTAGCTTTACATATCTGGGCACTGTTCACTTCTTATGCAGTCGTGATAATGCCGGTGTCTCTGTTAAACAGTCACGAGGCACTAAGCACATGAAGTATTCATTTATGAAGGGAACATTACGAGATGTGCAAGGGGGAAAAGACATGTTTGCCAATACCTGCAGTGAGAAATCTTTATTCAAGCTAACCAAGCATGAACTCTCCTGAAACAGACACTCGTCTAGCTTCAATACCGAAGATGAAAACATAACAAAAAACATGATAAACACAAATAGAACACATTAAGTTTGATGATTTCTGCAGCTAATGAGTCACTACTACAGAATTTCCTGATCTCTCTGCTCATACCTTCCTACTTGATTCCATGTTTGTCATCTTAAGCAGCTCAGTGGGCATGTGAGTGCTGAACAAATGGTGTCTGTGAAGGCGATAGAGAAAGAGAGCAGGGGGAAGTGAATTGTGGAAAAGGGTAGAGAGAAGTTGCGATGGCGTTTAGGAGAAGGGCTCGCCATGTGGCTACAGAGAGAGTCATTTGATAAAGAAAAGCAGAGCTCTGAGAAACAAATCTAACATGATTTATGTTGATTTTTTAACTTTTCATTTTTCGCAAGCTAGAAAAAGTAGAGCTCGTGTCTGTCTGTTCGATACAAAGCAGCTTGTTAGCTTAGCATAGCATATAATTAGGGGAAATATGCCTGGTTCTGTCTACAGTTAAATAAATCCAGCTAACTTCACCTCAAAAGATGGAATATAAACATTTTACAAAGTGTGATTATTGACCTTCATAGGTGCTCTTAGTTAGATTTTTCCATCTTGACAGAGCCAGTGTAGCTGTTTCCTGTCTTTACGCAAAGCTAAGCTAACAGGTATCATGCTGCGTTCATGTGCTCCTCGGACGGTCCCAGTTTCCGAGTTGGGAAGCCGTTCTCCTGACTTCAGTGTGTTCACGTGATTTCAGTTTGGAAAGTTGAAATGTGGGAGGATAACATGTGGGAGGATATGTGGACAGCATCAAGAATCAAAAGAATCGTGATTATGATTTTTTTCTTTTCCCATAATCGAGCAGCCCCAGTGTTCAATGACAAATCCTTTCTAAAGCTACAAAAGCTACTGCTTCCTGTTTGTCTACCAAGCTAAGTTAACAAGTATCAATCTTATTGTCCAGCTCAGCCAGAAGCAAATCAGCGAAACACCCCAAAATCTTGATCAATCCCTTCAAAGTGTGATGTATTTAGAGTCCGGTGAGAGGCTACTTTCCCTCCCTGGTTTCTTACTCACTCCACGGTCCTATCCAACAAAGGCAATGAGCCAAAATATATCTAAAAAGAAAACAGAAGTCATTTTCGGCTGCTTTACCAAAAAAAGGTGACACATCTTTGATGATCTGATGTTATGAAGCCACTTCACTGCATCAGGAGGTTACAGAGAGTTATGCTGAAAGTCTTTCCAAGCTACTTTTTGACTCCTACTCGCATGAGCAGCTGATGAAAAGAGGGAGAGTTTCCCAGGAAGGCATTGAAAAGAAGGTATAAAGGGCTTTGTGAGGTCAGTTAGACCATCGCTGTGGCCCAGTTCCTCACATGAAACCCTTGTTTGGAAGAAATGTGCTAATCCCCATGGGCCCTCTCTGGGGCCCCAGCCAGCATTTGAAGACCAAACGAGCCACACAAGGAAAAAAAAAAAAATCAGCTTTTGTTCTTCAAACAAGCTTTTGTACTCGTAACCTCTCTCTGTATCCGAGCCTGTGTTTTACAGAGTGGTTATGATGCCATTAGGACACGGTTTCCTCTGGAGGTATTGTATAGTAGAAGACATACGCTCGGCGGCCTCCTTGACCATGTGGTCTTTGAACTCCTCGGTATGATACTGTTTGCGCCTCCAGTGTTTTTTATTAGCCATGCTGTGTGATATATCGAGTAGAGGAAGGATCCAGCCCTGCGTGGGCCTCCTGACACCTGACACTAAAGCCAGTGTGCGTCAAGCTGCGGGATTTGGAAAAAGAGCACATGATGTAGGCAGTCAGATGATAAAGCTATACCTTACATAAGAACCCCCTCAGTCAGTCGCTAAATAGCATGGAGTGAGGGAAGGCCCCCGAGTTTAAGAGCTCTGTAGTTCTGCTGTCTCTAATTTCACCCTTCTGATGTCAGCTGAGTGTTGCATTGCCCTGTCCGTGATTACACTTTGGCTTAGCACGCGTTGCAATTAAAGCTGTAATCCTTAAGATTGCAGCTCTGGTTGATTAGGAAATACCCAGGCTTACTGTGGGGAGCACCAAGTGTGAGTTCATACGACAGCTAACGCTCACTGAGCAGCTTTTGGCAAGAAATGTCACTGGCTCGTAAAAAAAACCAAAAGTATAAAATATGTAAGGACTGCAGGTCATAAATGAATAAAGCTGGGTAACATTATTTTGACAGATATTGCTGATATGATTAGTGAGAATGATCCTTTCTCCACTGCAGTAGTTCATTATTAGCTCTTTTTTTTTTTTTTTTTTTTACAGCTGGATTGTCTTAAAACTACAGATTCTGCAAATTGGATCTAGCACTTACTAACCTATGTTGCGATTTCTTAAATAAATTGTGAAATCCGTAAACTGTGTGTATGTGACCTCCATACCCTCGTCGACATGCTCAGGTTCAAGACTGTTAAGCTGTTAAAGATTAGATTGTTGTGTCTAAATGTCTTGTGTTGGGGACTGATTTCTGAGTGGACTGAAACGTTGAGAGCAGAAGTCAAGCTCGCTAAAAAGAGACAAAGGGACTTCCTTCTTTTTGACCTTGTTTTCTTGAGTGTTTCCAGGCCTATTGGGAATGTTTTGCTCCTGTTGCCAGTATGACTTAATTACCGGTACTTACAGACAACAGTGGCTGTGTCTTTATTTAGCAAAAATATATAATGGCCGATAAGGTGTACATTTAACTTTTTGATATTTTGTAAAAGTGCAGCCAAACAAACTTCTGTTTATCAAAGAATCCAGTCAATACTCTGCTTATTTCTCTTATGTAATGATCTACCGCTACATTTCCATGCTGTGCACAGCACCAGTAGTTCACACAACAGCAGGACTCAGTGAAAGGAGTCAGTTCCTTATTGGTTTCCAGAGAACCCCCTCCCAAAGCTTTTCACCAAATAGTTCACACTATGGCTTTTTTTTTTTTAAATCCGGTACTCCCTTCAATTTAAACAATGGATCCACTGTAAAAAAAAAAAGCAATATTTGATGAGCAGTCAAAGTAAACACTATCAGCTAATTTGAGAAAAAGTAGATGTTGATGTGTTAGTTTGAATTGCAAATAACTTCATACGTCTCTGATGTCACACATGAAATAGTGAAGCTGGTGTCAACGTGATCAAATCAGGATCTATTGCATACACCATCATTTTCCATGTTGTGCTGAAATGGTGAACTCCATGACTTCAAGTCAAACCCACTGTAAACTGTAGGGATGTTTCGTAGTTATGGCTGAGAGAAGGGTTACATTAATAATGTAATGATCAAAATTGACATTTTTGTTTTACACTCCCCCTAGTGGGGACATTTGTTTTTCTCGCTCTCTTTTCTTTCTAATTTTTCGATTGGTACTAAGTTTGTACGTTGTAGTTTGGACACAATACCAGAATTTTCACTAAGATATAGTAAGAATAAAAAAATGTAGATACCATGACAAAAAGTAGAAGACCTTGGTACCCCATTTTGGATGATTCCTGTTTATTAATTCCAACAATTGCAAGAAAACTCCTGAAGCATATAGATACAGATACTATCAATCATAAAAATAGAAGATTGTATGATAGCAAAACACTTTACAGTTTACAGGTATTGAGAGATGTCTAAATGTAAAAAAAACTGTAACCCAAATATGTGGTACCCTGCCTTTATGTGACTTTTCCTACACCTCTCCTCCCTTCTTGTCTCCTCACAGCTGCGTCTAATTTCCAAAGGACAGAATAAAACTGTGTGAAAGCAAGATGGTGACCTCGGATACCCCAGAGGCTCCAGTACCGCTGACGGTACTGTCCCGCTGGTACCTCTACGCCATCCACGGCTACTTCTGCGAGGTCATGTTCACAGCCGCCTGGGAATTCGTGGTCAACTGCAACTGGAAGTTCCCCGGGGTGACCAGCGTGTGGGCGCTCTTCATCTACGGCACCTGCATCCTCATAGTGGAGCAGATGTACCTGAAGCTGCGCGGCCACTGCCCCGTGCTGCTGCGCTGCATCATCTACACTTTATGGACGTACCTGTGGGAGTTTGGCACGGGGCTGCTGCTGCGCCAGTTCAACGCCTGCCCCTGGGACTACTCCGAGTTCCGCTACAACTTCAAGGGACTGATCACGGCCGAGTACGCCGTGCCCTGGTTTTGCGCCTCCTTTATCGTGGAGCGCTTTGTTATTAGCAAAACGCTGCGACTGCGCTTCCACGAGGGGCCCGAGGACGGCTGGTCAAAGAAGCCCTCGGATGCTGGGGGTGGAGGAGGAGGGGCGGTGGGACCTGTCGGGGGTGGGAGGAGGAGAGAGAGGAGCAGAGAGATGGGAAGTGATGCTAACGGCTACTTAAAAGTAGAATGAAGAAGAAGAAGAGGAATAAAACACTCGAAAACCAGCCCAATTTCTGCTAAACCTCCTCCACCGTCCTCAGCCACTTTTCATTAACTTCTCCCCATCATCTGTTGTGATGGGAAGACGAAAACAGCCAGCCAGCCAGACATGCAGACTCGGCTGGTGTGCAGAGGAGTACAGAGCATCAGAACAGCCGGAAAGTAGAATTGGGTCTTTAAAAACACCCAAATCACTCTCTGTGCTCTCTACGGTCACCAGAGGCCCGATAACTCCATTGCTGCTGCATTTGCTGCATCGCATAACACCCCCACCCGTCCCCATTTGCCGTTGACCTTGAGGAGATCAGTTTCCTGAATGGCCGAGATTACTCTCTCCATTTCTCCTATCCCACAGACTGCAATAAACTCGGGATTAACAACAAATAGTTGCAGAGATTAGCGTTATCACCCTTGCAGAGGAACAGACAGTAATATTTCTGCTTTTCAAGGGCACCTCGAGCTGCCTGAAAGCAGAAAGTTTGCTGCGTAGAAGTCAACAAGAAAAAGTAGCCGCAGCTGTTCTTTCTAAAAAAAAAATGTACATAATGTCCTTAAGTATTATCCAAAAGTACTGTAGTAATGTAGCTATGAAGAGCTCTTAAAGAACATACGGCCCATCCTAAAGGCGGTGCTCCATGTGTCTGCTAACACCATGAAGAATGTTTTCCCACTGTCAGTGAATACCCACAATGCCTGGTACATAATAAGCATGAAAAAAAATTGTCTTCCTATGTAAAATACATTTATACAGAGCTCATTCAGCCCCATCCTCGACGTCGCGTGAGTCAGTCTGCTGCTTGTGCGTGAAGGACAACAGTGAATCATAGATAGTAGTCCTCCTCCTGACAGCATGTTGAAGTGTCTTCCAGTTAGACACCGAACCTCAAACTGCTCCTGGTGAGCAGGTCACAGCGTTGCATGGCAGCTTCTCCGCCCATCAGCGTGTGAATGGGTTTGTATGTGTGTGTGTGAAGGCACTATATAAATGTAGTCCATTTACAATAACAGCAGGGGCCGCTTCACTGTTCATGGCAATGATTGTGAATCATGAGCAGAAACTTAAAGCATCAAACCTGTCAGTTATTTGTTTTTATAGTTTTCCAGAAAATATGTCATGACTCACTCTGTGTGTGTGTGTGTGTGTGCATGTCTTTTGATGTGTGCTACGGATGTTGTGTCAGATCTGCCTGGGTCACGTAAGCCTACTTTCATTCACTTGATCATTTCTGACAAACTGGACACTGTACATGAGAGATTTTTTTCACATGGCTGCTTCACAAGATCAAAGAATCTTTTATCTGTGATGAAATACTACTGAGTTTTCTGCTGCAGGTATACTACAAGTGACAACAGTAGTCAATTTTAATTGAGAGAGATTTGACATTTTGTACTTGGAAATTGCAGGAAAAGTGTCACAAGTTTTGTCCATCAGAGAATTTCTCGGAGTACTGTCACATTTTGACCTGATTTTAATGTTTGGAATTTTTATTTTTTTTCTAAAAAGCAGGAAATATGCAGCATATGTGATTTATGAATGAGGAAACCCTCCTTTTCTGCTACGTTAGCCATAATTGATTTGGTTTGTGTTTTGAATGTTGACCTCTATTGTATTGCAATTAAGCCTTCTGAGACGGGCTTCAAAATGGTTTGAATTGCGCTCTATACTCATGTTAAATTTTAATATAACTGTTATAACGCACTAATTACAAAAGAAATATGACAGTTAATGTAGTATTTGAATTAATTGTCTTTAAAGGTCTTAATGTCCACACATCTGGTACTCCATGCAGGTGAAAATACAAACGTTCAAATGTTGTCCATGTGGATCATGTTACTTCCTCTAATCTTAAAGATCAAGACTGTATACTCTCCTACTTCATGCAAAAATCAACAGACAGTAAATCTTTTCAGGCTGACAGTTTGTCATGGTGCTACTTGATCAAGCATGCAAACAAGACAGACACTTTTACAGTGGTATGACGTTACTAGTGGATTGACTGGAAACATGAAATGGAAATCTGTGGTTACTGAAAAGTATTGATCTGGAGATCCATATTAATAAGGACTTCTCTATTTCAACTGTTGATAGAAAAACTGAAAAAAAGAGATGGAAGTCCATTTTCAACACTACTAGACTGAAGCTGTTCCACATGATGCATAAATTGCTGCCACCTAGTGGAAAAACTGAAAATTGCAAGAACATAAATTCCTTACGATGCTAAAGAAAATATTTTTTTCTGTTAATACTATTTTCTAATTACATTTTGGTATGCATATGTTTTATCCATACATGAATCTACAGGCTTAAAAGCAATAGAGGCTTCTGAGCCAGCAACAATACCCAGCTCAAGGCCGTTAGCTTTGTTCTCTTAATATAAAAACAAAATCTACTGAACTACATTATGAGAACTAGTATGCAGCCAATGTCTGTATCTAGTTCTTCTGCTTTGATGAGACAAAATACAAGAAAATGCAAGAAGTTTATTTGTTCTCTGCAATATGTGAAAGGGGGTGTAATAGGTGAGTGTGTATAGTGTGTTTTACAGAGACACCTCTGTGAGTGTATGTGCATGTTAAGTATGTTAAAACTGAACTGATTCTCTTGTATTTTTACCTTGAGACTGCATGTCCTAACATTTTCAATTTATTCTCCCAATTGATTTTTTTGCCCAAGTGATTATTCGCCCCACCTATTGTAATGGATGCCTTTTTAATCAAATGTGCAGGTTTTTAGTGAAATGACTGTACTGTATATCACTCACTTTGATTATGTTCCATGTATGTTTTATCACATTTTGGGATTAAATGTATTTATTTGAACATAACATGAATGTTTTGGAAAACATTTTATTTCTGACCTTTAAGAGGTCAACTGTAAGATGCATAGCTGTTCAAAAATGTCCAATCTGATGTGTCCTATAGGCCTACTTTATTAATAATTAACCTGAATAATTTGTATAAATAGGCCTATTTGTAAATTTATACCATGGGTCTTCCCCTGCAAACCTTGCTGGTATACATTAAATAGCAGCAATTATACCTGATATCCTGCTCATTGCACCGCTGAGCAACCCCAGTTCAGCCTTAGATTATTGTACATTAATGCTCTTTGTTTTAAGTATAAAAAGAAAATCTGTTTTTTTTTTTTGCGGATTGATTTTTATTTGTTATTTTTTTTACAATTCATTCGAAATGTATAAGTCAGGCTATGTTGTGATTTTGCAAAACCACACAACACAGTTATATTTAGCTGGTTAGCATTAACCTCTTTTGAATAGTCATGTTAATAAAATAAAAACATATAAATGTATTGGTAACATACTAAACTTGCAAAGGTTACTGAGTAGTTAGTAACTTACAAAGAAGGGGAAAAAGATGGCGGCCCGCTGAAATCTGTTTCACTTCGTGTTGACTAGACTGAACAGCTGTTAAAGCAGGTAAGTGTTTACATTAATTACTCCTATTTCAGATGAAAAGTTTAAATTATCAATCTCTATTGCTTGCAAACATTTCTCAACAGCTTTCTTATTTTGTCTGTAAATGTGCATTAACTAAGTTTAGCAAAAGAGAAAGTCTGAACTTCTGGAACATTTACAAATTTCCTGAACTGTAAGACAAGAACTCTCTGCTGGGGATTGAAATGATTTTTAAGGCAAAATTTGGACGATAACATTTGCTAATAAGACTAAATACAAGACAAATGACGTTCCCAGCAGTGCTTTTGTCTAAATGCTAATAGCTTGCAACAATTGATCAAAATGACAAAATAAAGATGAGATTTAATATTTTATTTTACTTAACTAACCCGTGTTCATTAGCACTAAGCACTAAGTACATGTAGGGCAGCTCTACGTGTCACTTTGACTTTAATTAATAATCCCAATGTTAAAGTTATTCCTGAGGGTGAATTGAGCTTTTTTTAGTTTTAGTAGTCTACAGTAAGTTTCATAATATTCTGTCTAGCAGATATGAGGCACCACCACAATAAAAGGGATTATCTTTTTGTATTTTTGTATTTTTGTATTTTTTATATTTTTTATTTAACCTTTATTTATCCAGGAAAGTCCCATTGAGATTAAAAACCTCTTTTTCAAGGGAGTCCTGGCCAAGAGGCAGCAAAAGTTACACAGTTACACTCACAACATACAGACAGCAATTACAATTATAAAAAACAATTAACAATTAAAATGATAAAAAACAGTTACAAGTAAAGGAGGTCGTCTGAAGTGCACTCAGCCTGGATTTAAAAGCGTTCAAAGAAATCAGTTCAGTTATTTTCCAGTCTTTTTGCAGCATGTTCCATGTAGAAGGAGCAGAGGAGACGAAAGCCCTTTTTCCCAGCTCTGTGCGGGCAAATGGAACAGACAGCAACAACTGATCATTTGAACGCAAACCGTATGATGTGTGATTAGGTTACAGATGTAGGAGGGCAGTAGCCCAAGCATGGCCTTGTAAATAAATAACCAAAGTCCGTAGGCCTCATTCGGATGAGTAGGAAGAAGTATAAAACTTATTTAATCCTACCTCTTTTCCACAGCTCAATAATTAATATTTATTAAATTAAATTAACTTCCTGTGTTCCTTATAATCTCTCTCTATATATACAATCTATCTAAATACAATTTGCTATACTATATTTATGATACTATATTTGATATTTACAATCCAATGTTTTTCCATACATGTATGTTTACAATTAAACATTTAATACAATCTATATCTATATATATATTTACAATTTGATATAGGCTACTATATGTACAATTTACATATATATAATACACATTAACATACACCTGTGTATACAAAACTTGGAAACCCAATTATTATTATTGTTATTCTATTTATTTTATTATTATTATTATTATTATTATTATTATTATTTTTATTTTTATTTTTATTTTTATTTTTATTTTTATTTTTTTCAAATAGATGTACATTCAAAGTAACTGGTCAGCCAAAACGTGTAGACGCAAAGTACCAAGTGTGCAGGAAAATGTTTATTTGTTACTTGGCAACAGGCTGGTTGCAGTTATGTTGTGGAACTAGTTGTGTTGGTGGAGTCGTGATTGATTCCATTAAAATAATAATCTCTTATTGCTTTTTAGTGCTAATACATCCCCCTTTTATAGCAGTCGTATAAAAGCAATAGCACACTCCATCAGCACAGCACTAATTGACTTCATCACTCAGTCTGTGGTTTTTGATAAATATAAAGGCACTTCCTCTTAAGGGGATATTACTTATATCCACTAGTTTCCCAAAAGGATTCAATAGTTGTTGAAATATTTGAGTGGACTGTAAAAAGTAAACTGACTGGTTTTATCCATCCACAGAGCCAAGCATCTTACAATTCTAAAAACACTGATTTGAATTCATGTCTTTTTTGGACCCATTTGTGGAAAAGTTAAGGCTCCAAAGAGCTTTGCATCTAAGGGTTAAACATTGTCAGCATTCAGTGGAGTTGGCAATGTGTCAGCAGGCTGTTATCATTTTTCTGAGCAACAAGAAACCAGCGTGACAATTCAAGATGTTTCTGTCATAGAAGCATCTTGTATTGTTACGCTGGTATTCCTCAGAAATGTAACTAGATAAAGGTACGGACAAGTTCAGTGAACCTTCTCCTTTTTTTTTTTTTTGTTTTATTGAAGTTATTCTTTGCTTATTCAGCAAATAAAAGTATCCCCCCTTAATATTAAACACCAATGCCAAATATTATCCAATATTTATGTGAAACTTGTAACTTTACTGATACCCATTCATAGGCCATAAAAAGTGAACTCCTGTAGGGAATAATTAGTTATTAAAGATGCAGTACCTCATTTTGACCACATGATGGCTGCTTTTCACCAAACATGACAAAGAAGCTTTGTTTGCACAGCATGAGGATGCAGGCTGATCCTGAGTCATCTAAAGCTTTGTTTATGACTGAGCTTACTTACCTATGAAGGAAAGATTTGCTTAATATGTAACTTTGTGTGCAGGACAGTTGTATAGTTTTTATAAGAACTGATTTGGCCTCTAATTTTAGTCAATATGAAAAGTTGACTTTGCGTTTAACCTGTCGTGCATTATGAGTTTGGAATGACAGAAGCATAATAAAGAAATCAACTCGTTTATTTAGATAATGCTTCATTGACAGATTTCAATTTGTTTTAAGTGAAGGCCTTAAGCAAAAACGTCCCTCTCCTCCCTCTTTTGCTGCCACACCTCGAGTCAGGTGCTGAGAATCTCGGTCATTTTTCGTGTTCGGGCAAACCCTTTAATTATCTGCAAGTCCTGTGCGGCCCTCGGGGACCTTCCATCAAAGCACTACCTACCTACCTTCCTACCTGTACGAGGGTGTGTCCGCTTCACACACACTCAGCTGCACTAATGGCATGAACCTGCTGTGGCTCTGCCTCATTTGGCACCGTCAGTATGTGGCTTCATCGTGCCTCCTCCAATCAGTCACTCGCACTCCAAATATGGAGATACACAACCTGTAATCTGTCCACTGGTGGAGGTGACAAGTGTCCTCCCTGAGGCAGATTTTAGTGCCTGTTTTGTGAGTGTGTTTTGCACTGACATGTGATGTGTGTGAGGCTTGGGTTACATAGCACTTTTCTTGTGTGACTTCATTGTTCTACGTGTCAGGTAACCAGTCTGCTTAACAGGAAATGTTGACGGAGAGCAGTCCAGGGATTAATGCAGAAAGTCCTCAAAAGCTTGTGTGCTGACCTTATTGAAACTGTGCGTCCACATTATATAGTGTAAGGTCTGTTTCCTCCCCACGATGAATAGAAACTGCGCCACACAGCTCATGATCAAGTTGTTCACAGCACATGGAGATGTAATATGATATGATGGTATGATGGCCGTTCTGTATTCACACCTACCACTTGTGGAAATGGTGAACAGCAATACTTTTTGTGAAAAGGGTCTCCTTCATGTGCACAAGTAGGGGTATGTGGTGGAATCAGGCTAAAATCGGGCAAAGTGCAAACATAGTTGTCTGAGTGGTCCTGTTTGCATCTATAACGATGCAGCATAATAGGTATCTCTGTACACATAGAAGTGTGTGCTGTGAGCTTGATGGGCTCTGTTTATTTCTGCTGGGTAGCAAGTGTGGATCCAGGGTGGGGCCAAGGTGGCCTGGATGATGCCCAACTTGAAATCTGATTCAAGCCCGGTGCACACTGTACTATTTCAGGTGGATTTAGACCAGATTTTTGTGTTTTCCAAGGAATTTTGAAGTCTGTGTGCGTGCGAGAGAGAGGGAGATTTGCAGATGTGTTTAGCTCAGTTGAGCCGTGAATATGAGACAACTCAAATCAACTTCCATTCTTGGGAGTTTTTCTATTGAAAACTGTGAATGCTTGCTTCCTGATTTTACTCATACAGTGTGAGCTCTGAGGTTGTTTTCGAACAATCTGATCTTCTCCGGTCAAAGTCGTGATAAACTGTGTGACCTTTTCAGACCGAGCAGGATCACAGTGTCTGCACACACTGCATCACTAGCACCAACAGCCTCGGTCCCCCCAGCAGGTAAACTGTACAGCGCAACAACAAGATGCTGACAAGAGCAGAACGAAACGCTTGATGTCACTGGGAAATGAATTGCTCCAGCAAATCAGAGCAAGACCTGAACATTTGCATTTCCACTGAATCAGGCGGCGAAGAAGGAGCTCTCCTTTAAGGGGAAAAAATGGTTTGACGTGTAAATGAGCAAATGCGTCAGAACTTTGCCGAAACACATTCATGCCTTCACATGGCTTTGGACGGAGTGTGCGTCTTTCCTTCAAATCCTGCTGGAAAACTTTGGCCTTTTCTGCTCACTTTTTCCCTCCATGCAGCCGACTGGCAGTCAGGCTCTCCTGTAGTCAGGGTTTCACCAGCAACCGAAGGAAGGATGGCTCATTGGTGAAGATCTCTTCTTCCTCTTGACCTAACTGTGCTGCATCAGGTCTTTAGTTTGTTTTCTTAAGGCAAAACCAATCATCCAAAATAGTCCCTAAATAAGTCACTGGCATCAATTTATACCAGGATGTTGAGAAGTAAAATCCACTTTAAGCCAATTATTTTTCCAGATTGCATTTTGTCAACTTATTTTCCTGTCAAACACTGACCTAAATTTATACCAGGCCTGCAACAAACCAATATGTTACATAAATTAGGTTTGTTCCGGGGGTTACATCCCTTTCCACTTGCTACTTCACTGTGAATCAGTATTGCTGCAAAGGATTATTTTATATGCAGAGTTTCCCACAGGCAGTCAGTTTTACATACTACTATTATACAATGTTTTGATTTCATATAGCACTGTTCACTTGTGTCCAAAGCAACGTACATCCAAGAGAAAGTACAAAAAAGCAAAGACCTATAGGAACGGGGAAACAACACCAGTAAGTGCCCACAAACAGCTTCCCAAACAGATGCGACTAGAGATAAGTGATATGACCTCAGATTCATGTCACTGTGTTCTTTTTGTTTTTTCCAGTAACGGTATCATATCAGTATCAAAGTATACTTTTTTTTTCCAGTTCTACTTTTGGGCGATATTTGCTTTTACTGGATAGAACAGGAGAAGAGAGACTGTAAACCTAGTGAGGTGAGCGATGAGGTTTATAGCCTCTGTTCATGGGATGTGAGTCTTTACCAGTATAGGCTATCCAGCGCCCCAGAAACAAGCCTGTTTGACGGGATATCTAACTCATGTCATGGCAGAACGTAATACCGGTGATGATACTGACACTGCACACCCTGAGTGCCAATCATCGACTGTATAAAGAATGGACATCGAAGTACCTGACCTGAAGTGAAGCCAAAAGATTTAAAGCTCATGTTGCTGACTGTTTGCAGTACAGGTCAACCTTGCCTCCTCTATGTTAACACATAGGACATGGGTCAAACTATGTATACTAAAATGCACATCAGATTTGTTATTTATTCTCAATATCGAGGTCAATACCGCGACTCTTCCAGGTGATCTCTTCTGTGCAGACTTTGTGGTTGCAAATTCGCAAATTTGTCAGCGGCAGTCACAGGGATATTTTGTCTTCATTCTGTTAAACACAAGAAGGCTGAGGTCCGCTGTCCATTTTTGTCTTTGGCAGGGGTTCCCAAACTTTTCAGCCCACGACCCCAAAATATCCAATTGCCAGACATCAGGGACCCCTACTCTCCTTGTAGGTGGTTAAAGCTTTTAATGGTGCACACAGCTGCCCAGACGCAACCAAACACTGGCGTACAACAATCTCCTAAAAACCATAAATAAATCTTTTTTTATAGTATTTTATTGAAAGGCAAACTGTTGGGAGACCTAGTGAGCAAGACACACTCAGAAAGAGAGATAGAGAGGCTGTCACATTAAAGATAAGCTCTGTAAGTTGACATCCTTTTCTTTAATCTAGCTTTAATTTTGGCAGTCAAACACAGTCAGGGTCAAGTGTCTTAAGACTTTAGCAGCTATCCCTCTGAGGTAGAACATCCCCGGTCTATGACTGTGCCCCATGAGGAGTTTCACTTTTTTATGCAGGTGAGCACCTTCATGTAACACATTATCTGTATGTCATCCTAGCTTTTACAGAGCAAGAACACAGGCCAGTACCTGTTCACTATTCCTCAGAAACAGCACTTAGTACTGCTGTCAGTACAGAAGTCTTTGGGGACATTATAAATATGTATTCAAGTTAAAATCTTCTAAAGCTTTTTTTTATTTCACAGGCCTCCTTTATATAAGGCCCTTTGCATTGCTTATGTTAGGACTGAGTGGAACTGATTTGTGGAGTTTCTACAAACTCTGAACCTTTTTCCCTCTGCCCAGGTGTACTCCCTGAGGTAACTCTCCAAACACGGCTACTCACTATCCATTTCCTGTCTGCAGGCATGTGAAATGAGACACTGGCAGTCTCAAAGATGGTCTTTAGAGAGCCTTGAGATGACAGATTCTGAATGAAAGTTGCCATATTTGGAACAGTCCTCCCTCTGCCTCAGTTAGTAAAAACACACCTCAGACCTGGCATAACTCCTGTGTAAAGCCTCAACAACAGGCAGCAGGTAACTGATGTTGACAGTTTGAACGTGTGGCCATCTGAAGCGCGCTAGAAAGCTGCTCTTTTGTTAACGGTCATGGCTTATCTCCTGCAAAGCTTTGCATAACCAGAACTCTTTCCCACGCTGCTTTACATGGATATTTATTTCAGCCGCAATTATTTGAATAGAAGTGTGTTGAGGAGGAACTTTCACAGCTGCCTGTAAAGAAAATGTAAATCAGTAAAGAAGGTAAACACAAGTGATTGACAACCCTTGTTTTGACTGAAGTATTTTTAAATACATAAAATACAAAGGGATCAAAAAGCCACAGGTGTTTTTTCCCGCCTGTAGTTTGTGTATCTTGTTACTTCAGAGCTTTGGTAAAACGTGCTCTTCTAACTGTGCTGCAGTCAAACACACAACAGATCACAGCCTGAGGTGGAGAAGCTGCCAACAAGAGCAAATGTTCCCTAGCCCTTCCCACTTCGGTTCTCCATGTTTTCCGTATTCAAACTCACTTTGTTTGCACTGTAAATAATCAACTTATAACATCCTGCATTTCAGTATATAAGATAACGGGCAAATATTTAAAAGTAAAGTTTTGAACTCCTAATTGTTGAGTATTTACACATTTTGCTTATTTATGCTCATACTTGACTTTTCAGAGAGAGATTTTACGTTAACAAACACATGATCGGGGCGCTTATGGCCTGCCAGCTAGGTCCCGCCCCATGTTCAGAGGCTGTGGTCCTCCAAGTGAGTGGAATGAGTTCAAGTCTGACGTTCAGCTCCTTACCCTCCTTATGTCATTCCCCACTTGTTTTCCCAATTTCCTATACACTGTCTTTTAAAAAATCTGTAAAAAATAAAATAAAATACAATAAATTCTACAGTACAAAATATGTTTCAAGATTGAACCAGCTCTGTGGCTAATCAGGCCTTTTGACAGAATTTAGTGGATTATGTGCAACCTTTTCTCCAGTGCTTTTATGGCACCTTACTGAAGTAATACCTTGCCTCAGTTTCAAATATGCACTGAAAAAACCTTTGGTATATGAGCTGTTAGCAGCCAAAGAGACTATATCCCTCTAAACTTATTTTTTATTTAATTTGACTACCTCGCAAAAAGAGATTTTGAAGTTCAATATTTCATGATAACTTCAGAAATATAGAGAAAAAAATCAAAATAAGAGTAAGAAAACATGCACCAGGATACCATTTTTCAAAAATGTTTTTTCTTAATTGTCGAGCATTTCTGGATCCTTAAACTCCACAAACTTTTAGTTTGTGTTGATTTTGTTGCCCCCCCCTGGAAAATGCAGAAAGTCTTCTCTCCAAGTAGTGTTTTATGACAAATAAATGTAATCCTGCTGTCATTAAAATCCCAACTGTATCACTCATTGTGAATGTTGCTGTGAACATTTTTATAATAGAGACTGTTCGAGCAGTATGCTGTTAATCAACTCGTCCGACAACTTCCTCAGAGCAGAGGGTAAAAGCATTAAAATTTAAGATGAGAAAATCTATCTTGTTGTTAATTCCCACGTTGCTTAATCTTCCTATGTATTGTTCCTCTTGTCAAAGGTGTCCAGCACTATTAACTGCAGCTTTGCTCTGCAGGTACACAGCAAAGCATGAATTAAGGTAATAGCTGCTGGCAGGAGAGAAAATAGGAACAGTTATTAAAATTAATGCGCTCCTTCTGCGGTCTATGTCTTCAGGCTGAACTGGGTTTTGGCAGACTGGGCCCATTGAGCATCCATCCTTCCTCTCCTTTAGAAGACTTCAGTGTGTATGTGTCATTATTTTTCTTGTGTGCACATGTGTCATCCCTGCTTTTTCTCAAGTGCAGCTTCCTTTCCACTTGGCCTTTTCAGATGCAAGTTTTTGGGCATCGATCAGAGTGTCGTATTTGTCCAAAGTAGCCGATGCCAGCTTCCCCTCAGTCCAAAAAGCCCAAGGGCCCCGGTCTGCGTTGTGTCTTAACATGGTCCGCTTAGCTTCAAACAGACGCCTTACTGTACTGCCGCCCGGGTCTGTCCTGCTTCCCCACTTTGAAGTGGGAATTCTTGCACTTAGCACATTCTAACGTCATCACTGTTTGGTTTAGATGGGATCCAAATGCCGAGGCTGGATCTGTTATACTGGCTCCTTATGAACTGCACACTTCATTCCCGCTGTTTCTCCCCAGTGAACATGACCTTAGAGGCTTATTGGGCCACCTAAGCTGCAGTCTCACTGGTCTGTGATGATTCCAATGCTCCTTTACGTCTGTAAACATTAAAAGCTTGCACATTCTCCACTTAACACAAGGAAGTATCCATTTAGTAGTGTATGACACAAAATCAAGTGTCTCTAGCAGTGTCATTTTTGGAGATTAAATTAAAATGTCATTGAAAAACTATAATTTTATGTATAACAATGTGTACAATACATCAAACAATTAGAGAATTTCAAATTAACAAGAAAAGAGAATATCTTGTCTTTTGAGGTTGTTCCCTGTGTGTGTGTGTGTGTGTGTGTGTGTGTGTGTGTGTGTGTTTGTGTGTGTGTGTGTGTGTGTGTGTGTGTGTGTGTGTGTGTGTGTGTGTGTGTGTGTGTGTGTGTGTGTGTGTGTGTGTTTTGATATCAGCACATCTCAGAATGTAGTTGGAAGTATTTGCATACCATTTATACGTTTCACTCATCCATGACAAACAACTTTTACGATTGATTATCTCAAAAGTTTGTGATACCAACACTCTTCAGTGTTTCCCCTAGGTTTACAGTGTTGGGCGGGGGGGGGGGGGGGGGGCGCCCCCCTAATGTAATGGTAGGGGAAACACTGCTCTTCAATACCTTGATTTATCACTAAATACTTTCAGAAAACACGAAAAGTCCATCAGCTGTTTGGTACTTTTTTGGTATTAACACATGATTGCATGCTAAATAATGGAAATAGTTAAGATGACACCTTTTTAAGCATTTGTCTGTTAGGATTTTCATTGTGCATCTTACAGTAACATGCTAGCATTAGCATTTAGCTGTGTCCCTAAGCACAGTCTTACAAAGCTAACAGTGTGTATTTTGAATCGCTAAGCCTCAAGACCTTCCCCCTAACTTCAAATTGCACACTTCTTCGTTGTAAAGCAGTTAATATACCTTTAAGAAGAAGAACATGTACTTAGCAGTATGCATACGTAGGACATACTGCTTGTTCAAATGATTTAGCATTAAACATTGACCCCTTTTGCTTATACATTCATCATCGTTTGGTGCTCAATATTGTTGAAAGGGCTTTTGCCTTAGAGACACAAAACATCAGATTTTCAGTGTGCCAAAGATTGTTGGTCAAATGACTAGAAAAAAAAGCATGCAGATTAATGTGTGATGTAATAGGATGTAAAAGGACATTGTGGTATCTTTGTGATATTGCATTGGACGTCAGTGTATTGGGAAAAACTAAATCATTTTCTGTTGTAATTAATAGAAGGAAAGGTTTGGTATTGGAATAGGCTCCTGTCTCTGCAGTCAGTGAGAAAATATGTGGAACAATTGAATAGCTTGGCCTGTGTGATAACAAAAGTCAATATTAGAGCAAAATGAAACAGAAAGTGAGGACTCACAAGTTCTTTGTGTGGACTGTTTTCTAAAGTTCATTTGGAATGAACTTTTAAGGACATTGTGAGTTTTTTGGTCAAAGACTGCATGTATTGTAACTAGATATAGTACTGGATGGTTAACAGGCGTACAGTTATCTTGCATCATTTTCCTACTCCCTGCTTCCTCTGTCTCTCTCTGTGTATCAAAGGCTCATCAACAGCATGTGGAACAAATGAGCTTCAGGTACGAGCAAACTGTCATCTCCACGTTATGACTTAACTGTATTTAACGGAATCACTTTCGCATTGCCTCTGTGTTTACACTAATGACAGCTGCAGGAGCACAAACGCTTCCACGTGTATGTCTGCACACATCGTAGTTCATCATTCAAACAAGCACAGATAATAATCTAACAGTATTACTCGCCCCTCTGAGTTGAACTGCAGGGTCTATACTCGTTGCATAACCCTCCCTGGTCATTATCTGCCTGTCATGTTTTCCGAAAATGAAGCAGAATGAGACGCCTGTAGAGCAAAGTGTTTTCCATATGAAGCCTCTGGGCTGTGGGTTGTAGCGGTGGTGGCTCAATATGACACACAGGCCTCTTGAGAAACTCCAGGATGTCAATACTTTGAGTGACTGGGCCTGTGTGTTTTTGGGCCTCCTTTTTGGCTTGTTGCCCCTGTAGCCACCACTCTTCTATTTTTCAACCCAGGTGAAGCAACACCTGATGGGGCTTTTGATACACAAATAGACCCGCAGCTGTGTTACTGCAGCTGTGGAGATAGCTGAGGTGTAGTTTTGGATGTTAATTTAGGGCGCACTCACACTATGCCGAGTTATCCATCCTCCCACTGGCCTGCACTCACACGGTTACCTCTTGTAGCTTAGACAATGTTGCAATAAAACATGCGCATGGATGATCATGAAGCATGCTTAGTTTACAAGACAGGCAGACTAAGAAAATGAAATAAAAGAGAACAACACAGAGGACTTGACTGTAACTTTACTGACTTTGTGGCTTATTTTAAATCAACATTAAAAACCATAAACACACATAAAAACACAACATGCAGTATAAATCATGAAAGAAGAACAAAATTGGACTTTCAAACAAGGCACCAGGTTGTTCAGATAAATACTTAAGGGTCGTGTAATAAAATCATAGTTCAGTGTGCAGTAGGAGGTAGCAGGCTGACTTTGAAGTGTCCTTACTGATTCCGATTTTTAATGGCAACTGGGACAAACTGGGGAAACTTGCAGTCTTTACAAATGTTTTCCTTTACACAGGCGACTGTACCTTGGTCCTGAAGGCAGAAGCTGGAAGTGGTGATTTAATGGATGATTACGGCCCTCTAAAATGTTCCCCCTTAAGCGTTGGACTGCCTTCCCAGGATGATGGTAAGGTTGAGTTTGTTTACAGCCTGTGATTGTACTGCCTAGTTTAACCACTTTGGAAAGCTTGGCCTTGTTTTTGACTTTCAGGGACTCATACCCAACATATCCAACATTGCAATACCAGTTGTTTTTAGAACTCCATACTGCCAGTACATTAGAAAATGAGCTAGTGAGCAATGGCCTCTTTAAGTTGAAGCGGCATTTATCTCTCTTTAAGCTCTGTTTTTAGTCTCCACCAACCCCTCAGTAAGGTCACAACTATGTAATAATCCACAACTATGTCGGTTTTCTTCTTGGTGCTGAGTACGATCATTTTTCAACAAATTTGTTCCCTCATTTTTTGCCCACTTGTCCGAACCTAAACAGAGTACAAGATCACTAAAACAAAGATTTCAAATAGAGATGCACCAATCCACATGTTTTCAGTTCCAATCCGATTCTGATAAATATAACGATACAGATTTGTTTTGTTGTTTTGTGAATTGTGCTGGCTTCACATACAAACAGTTAGCAGCAGCAACTGTCTGCTTTTCAAATTACATAATTTAAACTGACGTGTAAGAATTGTACTTTTTAATCACATAGATGGAACTGTTCCATCTCGTCTGAACGTCGTCATGGAGACGATTTGTGGGCACTTACAGTTTATTCTGTTAGACTGTGAACTACTTTTGAACAAGGCCTCAATCACAAAGGTCAGTACCAGAAAGTGTTGTAAAGCATATTTTCCATCCATTTTTCCATCCATTCAGCATTTTATTTTGATAGGACAGCATGAAGAGAAGAAGGAAATACAAGGATCAGAGAATGAGGATGACATGCAGCAACTGGCGTCTCTTAAACCGTTTTCACACATACGGAAATCTCCTGAAAAACTCCGGAGATTTGGCCACCCGGAGGTTCTTTAGGCTATGTGTGAATGCAAACAGCTGCATTTTTCGGGAGTTTCTCCGGCCAGACCCCTAGTATTTTATCCGCAGAAAATCCGAGTGAGCTGATGTCTGAACGCGGCCGAATATACTCTGGAGATTTTCGTGTCCGCTTCGGCCGCTACTTCCGTGTTGTTTATTTACGCCATGTCTTATCTTTGGAAATCCCCCGACCCCCCTCCCCTCTGACAGGGAAAGTCCCCCGCTGTGAGGAGCATATGTGAACAGCTAGTTCGGGAGAATCTCCGGAGAAGTCCTCCTGTAAATATCTAGATAATATCCGGAGTGCATCTGTGAAAACGGCTTTAGTAAAACATTTTCTCATTGTCTTTATTAGCACACAATGTGAATATTTCGTACTTCTCTGAGTTCAGTCACACATGTCGTCTAACTGTCTTTGTGAAACTTTACATCTCCACCACAACACACTGCTATTTCAACTCCTGCTTTTATCGAGGTGGGGGATCTCTGCAGCTCATAGCCAGGTCAGCTGCTTCTTTCCTTTCCACTCAGTGTTTAAACTTCAGTTTTATATGCAAAACGTGCGTACGCCCAAACATGGCACGGCCTGCTCTAAGAACCACCGAGGGGCTTGTAGCTGAGCACATGGCAGCCGCTCTACAGGAGGCTACAGTGAGGCTGCTGTTTGTGCAGGTGTGCTGCAGTATGACGTCTTATCATGAAATATGCTGCACTTTCATAGCCTTTGTTTTTGCAACCATTTGGTCCGTTCAAAAAAGCCCCCATTTGAGAGTCGAAGGAAAACAGCGTGATTTCCGGCCCGGGTCAGTTCAGTGGTTGAGCCCCCCTTCAACAACCTTCAACTTCAACACTCCAGCTCCTTCACCCACTAAAGCTGAAAGCACAGGGGGTACAGTCAGCGATTATTTATAGAAGGTTACTTTGATGTGTTCACTGACAGCTGATATTTCCAACATTGAGCTGTGTATGATCTCTGATCTCCTGCTCCTCCTCTCTCAGCGATGAAGATGAGGGGAGAGAGATTATACTAAACTGTCACTCCAGATGTTAATCAGGGTGGTAGATGTATTTATTAGGCATGCTGCTGTTACGCTATGTGGTATACTAATTCATATAATTACCTCCCTACAGGTATTTGACAAAAGCAGCTGGTGAGACTCTTAGATCTGTTCTTGAAGTTTAAAATAAAGGAATTTCATGGTTTCCCATACACAGACTATACCTGGGCGGGCCCCCCAAGTATATTAGCTGATATTTTTGTCATTTTTCTCTCTTTTTGTCCATATGAGATCACCATCTGTAAAAAAGATAAACTAGTGGACAATCTCCCCTCGCTCTGTACCCCTCGTGAACGTGTTGCTTGTAATGTCTGATGCTCTGCAGGTGACGAGAGAGAGTGAGTTGTCCACTGTCACATCCCTCCTTTTAACGCATTCATGCGGTGCAATGTCTCATGTTAAATATGAACTTACTAGTGCTGTTGTTTTGTGCATCTGCTGCATATTATTGTCTGTGAAATTGAGAGACGAGGAAAGAGCTACATAACATACATTCCATTTACCATTTAAGTTGCAAAAACAAACATTTTGTAACCACTGAAACGTTTCTCTGAACACAACTAAAAACAAACACGACATTCCACAAAATGGGTTTTTCTTTTCATGACACGTCATTAGTTTTTTTGTGAAATATTTGTTTATGTTTTGACCTGCAGGGCCACCTTAGGATTGTAACATTAGAAACATTCATTGAATCTTTTATAATCAGTTTAAGACGACTGTGAAGATCAAGCTTTATAATTAAAAGATGTGTCCATAAACGGTTACACTAAACTGTCTGTAAGAGAATTCCACATCCTGAACTATTACATCAATCATTTACTGTTCAAAGATGAGATGGTATAAAAGATGGACACTTCCTAAATTCTGTATTTTTTTTAAAGGATCATAAAAATGAAAAAAATAAAAATCTTCCAGCATAAAAGGTCAAGTAGCAAAAGAGCGTAATTTGGCAGCCACTAAAACAACATCTGGAGGGTTTACTCCTGTTGGTTTTGGCACAGAGCTCAGCGTTGTTTGTATAGTCCAACTGTGGTCCTCATGGGAGCTTCTCCTCCCTCTCCCCCCCTTTCACCTTATTGCACATCATAAGGCAGTTAAGTTATTTTACATCATGTCTGCTCCTCACAACAACCCTTCCCCCTTTCTACAAATCTCTCTTGTCATTATGAAAATAGTGCTCCACTGCAGCTTTGCACGCCAGCGTCTGGCGATAGAATGGCCCCTCTGTAGAGCCGCAGTCAGGTCCGGTTTGTATTAAAGTGTGCGTTTCGTGGAATAGGAGAACGGAGATGAGTGATTGCTCGCAGGTGACTGCGGCACAAGTTCCTCAATAGGTGGAAGCAATTTAATGTGTGACAGGAGAAGTTTCCAGTGTCAGGTGTAATTTGGACAAACGGCTGAGGTCATAGCTCAGGTGTCGCTGTTAAAAGCACGCAAAGGGGACTACAAATCAACGTGTACTGGACAAAACGTTTACACAGAACATATTTGATTTGACTCCCATTTTCTCGCACATGGTAATGTCTGTGTTTTTTTTTTGGTTAACATAACAAAGTGTTTTTTTAAAGGTTAAGACAAAGAAATACCTCATAGACAATCACATCACATTGACTTCTGGTTACAGATGAGACTACAACTTCAATCCTGGTTGCTTTAGCCATCTGCCCCCTCGTCCACCACCACAGGTGGATTTTGCTTGTTCTTGGTTGCTATATAACTAGCCACATGTTTCTTTGCATCAAATATTAAAGCGTAAAGGTTAACATAACATTTAGTTGGGGAAGTCGCTGCAGGGTCACAGACATTTATAGACCCATTCCTGCAGTCAGTGTGCTACATGCGTGCTCCAAACTCAAAGGTTATAACTCTTCACGTGAACAGCTAAAAGCACACCTGTGTTATTATCCAGCTGTTTAATCAGCGTCTTTATGTGTCAAACTTCATGTGGATGATTCATCTTGGCAAAGCAGGAGTGCTCACAGACGCAACACTCTGAGAGAAAGGATTTCTTAGAGTGAAAAGAAAAGGTTTAAATGTTTTATTTAAACTCCTGAGAAATGGGAGCCAATTGATTGTGCTTATATGTTTGTTCAGTTTTAGTACAACTACCTTAAAACCCTGCACTATAAAGAGCACAACTTGAACTAACAGTAATATTTAAACTCTGTAAACCCACATTAAAACAGAAGCTGCTGCTCATGACAAAACACTGATATTTATTATAGATGTTATAAATGAGGGTATATAAGAACAGTCGGCTTCACCTTTATTAGCGATAACTATTATTTCTGAGTTCATTTTTCAGTCCAATATTTTATTGTGAAATGTTACATTATAGAAAATCTGTGCTTTTTATTTCCTCTTACTTTTAAGTGTTGCACTTTGGCTGCTTGCAGAGTATTTAATGACTCACTGCAGCTTTCACGTGATGCTTAAACAAAGTTATTTTACCCTCATGTACTGATAAGTGGTTTGCACATTTATCTACATTTAAATCATTTTACATATCCAATGTAAAGTGTGTCATTATCTAAGAAACAGAACGACCTCAACAAACACAAACAGATAAAAAGTACGAGACATCATGCACATAACGTGATAGATTTTTTTCATTGTTTATCGTGTAAATGATCACCTGTAGCATCAACACAATCATCATAACAAGAGATGCACTGATTGTGAAAATCAGGGCCATTCCAGATTCTGATGTTTGATTTGAAATCTGATACAAATGTTATTCCATTACATCTTTGTTATTCGTTCTGTGTGTTTTCAAGCTCGGACATTACGTGCTTTTAAATTGATGTTAGTCAATACAGCATGTCTTACAAACTGGATGTTGCGTATCTTTCCCAGAGATGGAGTAAGACCTTCCACACTGACGTCATTTTCTTTAGTGTTTGACCTTGAGAACAAATCAGAGTTTGTACAAGACGTGACTTCTTTTGTCCACTAAAAAAAAAAAAACCCTAACCTCTCAATCAGCAGTGAGGTATGCTAACTTTTACTTAGCAGCATTAAATTGATGCAACACGATTGATCAACATCAGCTAATGACAGCTTTGCATACCACATTATTTGCCTGTATGCTGATGTCAGTCCACAGGGCAAGAATCAGCCTGTATTGATGTTCAACCGTCACATGGGTGCGTCTCTAATCATAACAGTATTACATTCATTGATTTCAAAAGTTATATCTTTGTGTTACCCATAGCTTAATACATTGAAGTAAAAAAACAGCACAAAGTTCTTTTCATTCCCTCTGTTTCTGCACATCTTGACAAAACATCTTGGACTCTTTGTTGCATGAAGATGTGCAACATTTAAAGCATTTAAACTGAGAAACGTTGAAGTTTATTATACTTTATGTTGCAGACCTGAGTATACAAAGGCAACATAACTTTTAAACCTCCCTGCAGAGCTTTTAATACTGACATAATAAACGTACTAAAAAACAAGGACACTTTTTACTGTTTTCCAGTAAATCATCAAAACCTAAGAGAAAACAATAAAGCAAAGACATTTGGAACCAGACCATGGAAAGTTACTCAGTCATCTGGTCTTCTTTCATACTTCTGACATTTTATCTGTCATTTCCTCTCTTGCAGCCGAGGACCATTCGGGAAATGCCACAAAACCTCTGCACTCACATGAGACAGAAACTGCAGAGGCATGATATGACCTGTTTGGTGAGCGCCGTGTGTTTTTCTTTTCTTAATTGATGCAAGTTCCTAATGGTCTTTAATCCTCATCCATCATCTTGGCATGCCCTTCCCTCCACCAGGCTCAGCGATTGGCTGAGAGCCAGTACATAGAGTTCACAGGCATTGTGATGTAACAGTGGGAACTCTACCTGAGGGCTCCCCTTTTGTCTCACCTGAGCTGCTTTTGACCTCTGTTAGTCAGCATGCTTTACTTTACTGATTGATATCGTCTGTACACACAAACACACACCCTGCAACCTTTCATTAGTGCTCACAAGGCTCCTTTAATGTTTGTTCTGTCTGTTCTGACATGTCAATCACACAAGCAAGCCAGCACGTACACACAGAAAACGCACTCACAAACACACACACACACTTAGACTTTGACAAGTGTCAGAGGTGGAAAATAGGTTATGCAAACTGGAATTGCAGGTTTTGGGGCTTTCAGCAGCAGCAGCAGCAGCAGAAGCAACAGTGTGTTGTGTGAACGGCTGTCCAAAGGCTGGATGAGTAAGCAGGTCTGTCTCTTTGTCTGTGAGTTCATCACTGACCTCATTCTTTAATTTCCCTGGAAAACAACTTGGTCAGGCTCACATGGGGCCGCGATTACCAGGTCTAGACAATGACTGTGAAACCAGCAGGACCCGGTGGAAATGCTGATTGCAGAGAATCCCGCTCTCTTGTCGGCCGCAAGTTTTTGATGTGAAGGATTAAAAAAAGTCAGTGGAGCTGCAGTGGAATA
This sequence comes from Labrus bergylta, assembly GCF_963930695.1. Taxonomy (NCBI): domain Eukaryota; kingdom Metazoa; phylum Chordata; class Actinopteri; order Labriformes; family Labridae; genus Labrus; species Labrus bergylta. Next base: position 18,798,791 of record NC_089212.1, on the reverse strand, counting down.
TAAACTTCCCCCTGAGATTCATTCGGTAGTTGAAATCCACATTAATGCCCCTTTTTTCAAAGTTTGAAGAGTTTAAACGTCTTGTCATTTTTAAGGTTGTAAATCACAAGTTCAACTGAAAAACATAAGGATTCTTTAGATGGCGATATGATATTAATATAATCCACATCATGACGTCTTCTACCATAACTCTTTAGATTGGATTCAAACACGGGTGTGTGATCATTATGAGATGATTTCATCGGCTTATATTGTATTACTGATAATGAATTTTTGTCTTTAATCACTCTACTCATCCATCGTTAGACCCCAAATAATTTATTCAATGTATAGATCATTTACAAAAGTTCTCCTCTGAACTCCTTTTATTAATCATTTAGCTGTAGTTTCTGCAAAAATGTAAAGTCCCTTTGAAACAGAACTCTGAGATTATCTAACTGCTGTGTCGGAACCAATCAAGAGAGGGAAGGGAGGACATAATGCTGTGATGGATTTGATTGGATCCCTAGCTTCGACAAACGGTATAACATACAAAATAGAAGCACTAAAATAAAAGCATTAACAGGAAAATAAAAGTTAACTTTAACTTGGATACTTACAAAGGCTTTCTATTAAGATAAAATATCAATTACCATTAAATAAAATTAATTCTTCGATGAGGATTAATACTGAAAAATAGATCTCAATACTCAATATTTATCAAAATAATTGTTATTATCATTTTGCCTTAAAGTCCTACGATCTTATTTTCCATGCAGCTTGTGGTGCTAAAACTGTAAAAAGGGTATTGAAAGTTGTTTATGACAGAAATGCATTTACATAGAAGTGTTTAGACCTTGGCGGTCTAAACTGTTGATGGACAGGATCTGGCTGGTGCTACAGAGGTCACAAGGTCACAGTTAGAGGGGGTCGCACACACTCCCACTGCCCCCTTATCTCCCTCCCAGTCCTGTCCAGCATGTGCCACATTGTGACCTTGACTGGGAATCTTTGGATGCAGGGAATGTGAACACAAGATCACTGCTCCTCTGGGACAATGTGAGGCCGATCTGTGACAGAGCGGCTGTGATCTCCGCAGGCCGGGGGTAGTGAGGGTGACAGACTGAGCCACACTGGACCACGGGTCACTTTCCAACGGGCGCCTTTGATGTCTGCTCATCGCCGCTTGCATGACAGTTGGCTCCTGTCTACATCCTAGCCTGTCCCCTGTACACCGTCAGACCACCCATATCTGAAAAAATGTCCTGCCAGGTTTAAGTTTTCTAAAGAATGTGGACCATCTGGACCCCTCTTAACCTGGGAAACTTTGCAGTGATTGCGGCCTGTATGTGTTTATTGGTGTGTGGCCCGTCATTGGGGACAGATGAGTGCCGCTGTAAGCCAATTCCAAAGTCTCAATATCGTCTAAAGAAATTCACATGTGCTCACTTGTGCTGAGCGGCATGGAGTCGATAAATTCCTCAGAGATTAATTTACACTCGTCTAGTGTGAAAGGAATTCATTCAACTCCAAATCCATGTAGGCTTGAATGATAAGATCAAAGATTTATTTTCCTTGTTTCCTATTTGGCAAACACACACAACAAAGATTGAGGGAATAAAGGTTGATGATAGATTAGTTTCAGGGGGTTAAAGGTACTTGTGTCTCTCTTTTTCTGGTACTTAGTCTGGAGTACTTCAACCTCACTTCACTGGTACTCATCCAGGACAAAGTCTTCATGCGTTTTTGTTTACTCAGACCAACGGCAGGTGATCCGCTTTGATATGGAAAGCATTCGATACTGTTTATGGGAGTTTGTCGGAGCAGATGTGAAATGTTAAGGGCTGTTAAAGACGAAGATGAAAGGTGAAGTGGCTGTTTGAGCAGATAAGGTAGAGAGGAAGAAGGAAGGAGCGAGCAAAGACGGTTTTCTGACGCAACCAAACCTGACTGTTTGGATCTTGAGACAGAAGCTGCACCTGTCAGTGTGTTGTTTGTGTGTGTGTGTGTGTGTGTGCGCGCGCGTGTGTGCGCGTGCGTGCGTGTGTGTGATAACGAGTGGGCCATGACATGACGCTTTGGGTGAAGTTGACTGACTGGCAGTTGTCAGATTAAAAAAAAGGCGCTGCATGATCTGAAATATAAATTAAGGATTCAAATGAATTGTTTTTTTGTCAATTATTTTCCGTACCTTCCTTAAAAGACAATTTATGAAAGGAGGAAGAGTTTAAAAATCCATGTAAATACCTTTTGAAAACATCAGAGAAATTTATAGAGTTGCTTGCTTTGTCGATTATTTTCCCTTTAATCTACTGCCAACATGAGGTTACATCTCGTGGCTTTATGCACAGTGTCTCTACAACAATGGGATTGATGACTATGATATCATCTAGAAAGATTCACATTCCCCTCAGGATGAATAATAACAACTTAACTTTCTTGTTTTGTGAAGTAATCTGGAAAAAAATACCAGATGTGTTTGCATTTTGCATGAATCACAGAGTTCAACAACCCTTCACCAGCACTTAGAGCTTCAGTAAATGATTGGTTAACCTCTGATAAAACCGGCGGTTACTTAATAGTCGCCCCTCGTAAAGGGTGACCTATCTTAATTATATTCATGGGAAACTATTACTGGTAAAATGTTTTAGTTGATACCTGCAAGGCAGTGATAAATGAGCCCATTCTTATACCATCAGAAAGGAAACATAACGCCATATGCCAACAAAATTTCCTAAATAGCTCCCTTTGATTTGTCTCTCTGTTTTCATATAATTCTGACAGACATTGTTACTCTGAGCATCTGTACATTCATAAAAAAAGATTGTTAAAACAAACAAAATACTAAGTGCGTGGAACTTGAAAGACTTTTCAAGTTTCAAGGTTTTGTGTATCTTTTCAGTAATCTTCATCAGCTTTTATTTGTCATCCAAACACAGACACGCTATTGTGGAAAGAACAATAAATGAGTGTATTATATCGCCAACGTTATCTACTAGACATTTTATGAGTGTGTGACAGTATGAGTCAGAGGTCATTTACCCAGATGAAAAGTCCTTAAGACTGGCTGTTGTTTTGTTGTGGCTGTGCTCATGAGTCATCTGGCCGAGAGTATCATATCACCTCATCTGCCTTTGTCTGTATGTTTAAACACACCAGCAGCACGTATATTAATCCTTTTTAGTGAATAAAGTGCTAATTTTATCCAGACCCTGAAGAACAAAGTCCAGTCAACCTCTAGGGACTGAAACATTGTCCAACAACTGTCTGGAGACTGCTGCATCAGTATGGTCCATGATGAAAGACTTATCAGACACCAAAAGCCTGCAGTAGTTCAGAGTGTTACCAGAGCAGGATTTTAAAACTCCTAAAACGTATCATTAAGACTGTCTCTTTTCGTTGTTCTGGCGATTGCCGAGGTTAACAGTAGATTTAGTTGCTTTAGTTGAATGAAAAGTCGAGATTTGTGTATAATTTTCAGCATAAAGCAGGTTAATGTCCTTATATACTGTGGAAGTATCAAAACACACTCACTGAAATACACACAACCCATAAACACAAACTGCTTTTAAATAAGCTGTTGATATGTTTTCTTTTTAAAGTTGTGATCTACAGTAATAGATATAGTCAATATGGAGCCTTTTTATTGTTAAAAACTTAGATAACAAAACAACAGCAAACTTCGTGGCTAAGCTAGCACGCTACATAACAGAAAATGTAATGGAAATACCGCTTGAATCTGGTGACAGGGCAGTGCCGTTCTTCCACATCGTAAGTCACATTAACAAAGCAAGTCTAATAAAATGTGTTGATTTCAATGTTTTTAAATTGACCAGCATCTGAAATGCATCTGAAATAAATATTTTCAGGGTAAAACAATCACCAGCTGCCTTTGTTAGCATTTCTTGAGTGTCTAGCTATTGTTACTTTTTCGCCTGTCCTATGAAACTGTCTCACGCTATCAAACTGTTCATTAGCTTTTTTTTTTTTTTTTTTTAACAGTAATGGGATATCAAACATTTGCTGATATGATTCTTTTATAAATTGGCTTTCTTTATGCTTTTTGGATCAGAGCAGTATGACATCATTCTTTTGTTTGACAGCATTGCCAACCGCGCATGATTGATTTCACCCACTTCTTTTGGCATTGCCTTTGATTTCTGCCTCTCCCTGTTATTTATTTATATTCATTCAAAGTGCTTAATAAAGATATTCCACCACCAGAGGCCTTAATGAAGTGCACTGTGCACCTGAATCCACTACAGAGTATAGAGCAAACAGCATGCACCAAATGTACGCTGAGTTGAAGTACTGCGGAAACATGAAATGATGCAAAGCTTTTGTTCCAGCTAGCTTGTTCTTTGTTCTTTTTTAGTGTGTCAAGTTTGTATACAGTAGGTGTGGTGTATATTGATGAGAATATAAACGGTGTTACTAAAGCTACTATATATCCAGGTCAAACATACTTTATCTATTGCTCACCTATCCTTGCTGTAATATATCTTACCCACACCCGAGGCACAAACTGGTATGGAAAAAAATATTTGCACGTCTGTGTTTACATATCGTGCACATAAAAACACACCCAACATGTGAGCATACAGAAACAGAATCTAAATATTGATCTACGCAGTAGGATATTAATAACCTTTTAACCTCTTAGTTTGACCTCTTTATAGTTCTAATAAACATCAGCACATACCAAAAAGTGAGGTGGAGTAAAGAGACATGAACTCCTGATTTTTTTCAATTAAACATGCAAGTTTAATATTTATTCAGTCCTGGTTTTCTAAAACAAGTGAAATATCCCATGATGTTTTCTCTGTTTATTTTAAATTCCCCCTCACCGCAAAAAGACACACATTCACCCACACCCACCCACGCCTACTGTGGCTTAATAGTGGTTTTAAATGGCTCTTTTACAATAATGCTCACTCCGCAGCTCGCTCACAAAGCGGGCAGGCTGGCAGGACCGAGCTTGTTATTGAGTCAATGAGACCATTATATTTCCTAGACTGCAGCCAAACCAATAACCTGTTTAACTGTAGGCCGTGTAAAAAAAACAACAACCTCAGTGCTCATGAGTCCATAGGAAAAGCAGAGGGGGAGCATAGAATCTCATTTAAGCACTGCAGCATTGGAACACTGGCCGAAGTACAACTACTTAGACGGATACAGCTTTCGTTTAGTCCTAACCATCGCAAATAAGACGGGACATAAACACAAAGTCGTCGAGTTCTCAAAATCTGATGGTGTAGTCAATAAGTAGTCACATGTGCAGTATTTCAATGATGTGCAGATTGTTACAGATCCAAGGAGCGATCTCAGTGGCTGAAAAATAAGGCTGATGCAGAATAGACAAAACTGCATTATGTTCAAGTACCAGGATGTAAAAAACACCAGTGATTGGATGGCATCTCATAGGAAAAGTGCAATTTGGCAGTAATTTGATCTAGAAAATGATAAAGTTGTATATGTCTAGTCGAACTTGCATATCGACCAGAGCAAAGTGTATCCAGCACAGGCATCTGGATGTTTACCTGCAAGGAGGACAGGAGGCTGGTGGTGCTAGCACTGCAAACATTTCTCACACTCTACAAATCAGTTTGACATTGTTTACCTGCAGGCGCTCTGATCTCCTGTTTGGCTGTGCTCATTTTTGTTTTCCAAACTCTAGACTTGTCAACTGAACTGAATTTAAATGTGCGTTTAACTGACTGAAATAAGTCACGAGGAACATACCTTATAAAAATGTACAACTTTTTGAAGATTTAAACATATTTTCAGCCTGGTACAAAAACAATGTATATTATTTCTGTTTTCATGACAGTTGTATCGACGGTTCGTTTTCGTATAACAAACCTGTTTGGATTATATGAAGGCTTGAAGTTATGCACAAGAAGGGGCAGGCTCACTTTGAGTGACAGGTTGTTGCTGCTAGCTATCTGACTGGCGTCACCTCAACTTATTAGCCCCTGAACTTAACCGTGTGTTCGTGTGCTGTTGGTGCCTTTGTGGGATTTGTTGATGCAGGTATCTTAACAATAATATAGCGTGCTGTGACAAACTAGCCATTCAAAAATGAATGTGCCTCTGCTTTGTTAGAATGTAAATTTAGTTAAACAATATTTTTGTGTTAGTACTAATTAGCAGGTATTGTTTTGTGCACTCACCATTCTTGGCTTGACCGCCTGTTCCGTGGTTCATATATTTATTTTTTATGGTGGCACAAGGAGAGAAACTGTATTGGTTTTTGACCTTTGACCTGTTATTTGTAGTTGTTTTTAAGTTTGATTACCACTGTTAATAGATTCTCATTATGTGGGGAAAACCGTTTCCATCTAGATAATTAGTTAGCTGACAAACTAGCATTAAGCATAGACGACATAACTATACTGATAACTTAACATTTTCAAACTCTTTGTCACTCTCTTCATCAAACCCTCTAACCCAACCATGATCTCTATTGGCCCCAAAACAACAACATAACGATGACAACAATGCCAAACTCCAGGTGTTAGAACAACAGCACAACTACAATGTGTGATGTCATAGGGCCTATCAACTTTGGCGTATGTATAGTCTGTGGTGGTCACATGTATGCAGGTAGCAGTGGATCAGTAAAGTCATTAAGATTCATCCTTTTGGGCAGCAAGAATTTCTGCACCAGTGCTTAAGTACAGACATAACTTGTCACATTAAATTAAATGAATAATAGCAACAAACAGCTAGAGGAACAGGTGTATATTTGTTTACTGAGCAGCTATGGTTTACTACAGTTTTGTCAGCTGGGATTCAGAGCACGCTGAGGATTTTGATGGATCTATTTCCTTTAACAGACCAATTACCACGAGGTGAGGTTGTATTCTTTCTTTGTTGAATCAAAGGAAAGACTAAGACCAGATTTTTGTAGTTTGTGAGCGGAAAATTGAATATAAATGTTGTCAAGCTGAACGTTTTTTTCTAAAAAACATCCCAATAATCTTAATTCTCACGTATTTACATCCGAGACATACACTGAGATGACTGTACGATAGCTCAAATGTTGGCCCGAGGGTTGGGGAACAATCTCAGGTAGATCGTGTGTCATTTTTCTTTGCCTCCACAGTCGTTACATCTATAACCAGGTCATAACCTAGTTGATTTCTTTATGAAATAAACTGCCGCAGTGCAGGGCGAGAACATGTGGAGAGTATAGAGTGGCAGGGTGTGGAAGCCCGTCCTCACACAGGGACTAAGAGTTGAGCGTGGGCAGGTTGTGTGTTTCTTTTTTATACACATTAGGGTCTATGTAATTACAGAGCAGTGTAGTGTATAATTTGAGTCATCACAGAAAGAGTGAATGAAGAGTGCAGGAGGGCACGGTGTTACTGTACTGTGGGAAAGAGGTGTGTCTAAGGCGGTAGTTGTGTTGTGCACCAGCAGGGGGCAGTAGAATAGTTCCCAAAGGATTTCAGGGGCCTCACTGTGAGGATGCAGGTCACACTCTAGTTATCTCCCCTGTTTCCTTTCTTTTCTTCCTCTACCTTGGATTTTCTTCCTCTCATCTCATCTTTTCTTACCCTGATCAGAACTTTTTTTCTTATCTTAATGCTTGAGTGTTTTAAATCTTAAAGCGAGGACATTTAGCTTGCGCATTTGAGTTATTTTCAGCACACACACCTACACCTACGGCTAACCACATTACTGTGTGTGTTTGCAGGCCCACTTGTGCGAGATGTGAGGTCGGCATGTTTTGGAGGCAGGATGGAAGAAGTTAGTAGAGTACAGTAGGCAGATAGGTGGGAGGGATAAATGATACGAGGGGGTGGGAGATGCACCACAGAGAAGGAAGATAATGCTGTGTGGTGGTGAGACTGAGCGTGGGCTGTAGGTGAAGCGAGGGGGTCTTAGCGATGTGTTGACTTTGAAACACAAGATCACACTCCGAGGTGAGCCGTCCAGAACCGAAACGTCTGGCCAAAGCTGTCGTTTTTCTCTCCATGAGAGCTGCTGCGGTTTAGGGAAGCTGGAACGTGTGATGGGGGAGGGATTTGTCTGTGTTCAGTTGTGGTCATTTATGAGGAGAAAGGGTGTGAGTGTTTGTGTGTGCATGTGTGAGCCTGTTGTTGTGTAATATGAGCTATTAAACCTTCAGATTTGCAGTCAGCAGTGGAAGAAGTAAGCAAAACTGCATGAAAGATCCAACATTTAGTATCCTACTGAAGTAAAAGTACACAAAAAGCAAAACGTACTTAGTTTCAATAGTAAAAGCCTTTCTAAATAAAAAGGACACTTTCACTGTTGTGTAATGAGTTTTATTATCAGATGATACTGATACCGATGTAATAATGTGTAAGCAGCAGTTTACTGTTTTAGTTAGTCAAGCTGGAGCTTTTATTCAATTTGCTTTGTCCAGAGGTCCCCAACCTAAGGTTGTGGCCCCTCCAAAGGGTCAAAAGATAAATGTGAATGGTCATGAAGAAATTGGAAGAGCTTCCTGTATAATCCCACAAATTTGTGTCCCGTTTTTTTATTTTTTTTTTATTTCAGCCTTTGCTTTCTGGGATCTATTGGATTATTTGAGCAGGTATTTGAATAAAGTGGAGATGTTGAGAAATGGGAAAACAATAACTGTTTGGCTGACTTATAAAGGAAGTCAATTGTATTTGTTGGCAATCCAAAAGGAATCCGAGGCTCTTTGGTTATAAACATAAAACCAGTTTCAACTTAGATAAGTCTTCATAGAGCAAAGAGGAATGTCTGTTTGTGGAACCTGCTGAGAAAGCTAAAAAAACAAACGCTCATGAGCCCCGACAAGACACAACGGTCTTGTAAGAAACCACAAGTCTGAAATGTTAGAAACCTCTGCTTTAACATTTAACAGTGAATGTTTTTTTTAGGATCAGCTTTTGTCTCTCATGAAAAGCAGCTCATAATTACTTTAAGTTACTTATTTAAAAGCATATTAACTACGAAAGTAATTACTATCATTAATTAAGTTGAATTTCCCTCAAACAAGTTGAAGTTGTAGTGTCATCAATTTGTAATACTCAAGTAAAGTACATCAAAACTGCAGTGAAGAACAGTGCTCGAGTAAATGTACTTGTTTGTGTAGTTTGTGCAAGAATGTACCAGGACCAGAAGGGTTTGGAGGGTAATTGCTCAAAAGCGAGTGGTCTTGTGTTTGTGTCTGAGTGAGTGGGTGGGTGTGGGTGTTTTTTTTCTTTTTTGGGGGGTGGGGGGGGGGGATTGCATCCATTCCCTGCTGGATGGTGAAAAGTGCAGCGCAGCAGAAATGCATTCCAAGGTGGGGGGAGAGCTGCATGGGTTCCACGACTATCAGGTTCTTTGGCTGGGCTGCGGGTTTGGCTCCATCGAGGCTTAATGGCAGGAAAAGAGGGGAGAGTGTGTAGATGATTAGTAGTGAAGGGGCCAAAACCAGAGAAAAAAAAATGTTTTAGCCCCAACCTTTTATTGTTTATAGATAAAACGCTCTGCCAGAGCCGTTAAAAGGCGAGCAAAAGGGGAGAAAAATCACAGCCTTGGACCATTAAAAACAAAAACCGATTCACTTGAAGAAGAAAAAGCTGCTTGTTATGTGATGCTTAGTATGTCTCTGCATGCTGATACATGTGTGTGTATGCGAGTGTGTGTCATGTGTAGCTGGAAGAAGCCTGTAGCAGACCCTGTAGCCCCTCGGACTGCTAATGAACCTGGATCGGCGTCTATGAGCGTTGGGGCTGAAAGGGCTCTTTCTCCGTCCACTCAGCTGTCACTCGCTGACCTACAGCTCTCTGATTATGTCACTGTCGCTTAGAAGGCTCTGCATTCATCCATCATTAGGCTGCAAGTCTGGACGCCCCAATCAAATGCCCTATTAAAACCTTTTTACTGGTCTCTTTCAGCGTGTTCGCTGATTGCAGCTGCTGCTTATGTACCCAGAAAACAAGTGAGACAAGTTGTATCTGTTTGTCTCAGACTCCTGGATCAAATAATGCTAAAATGAAGAAATAAAGAAAACAACTGTTTTCAGGAAATTGTAAAGCAGTTAGAGTGGTGTCATCGAATTTTTATTTTCCCTCCAAAAATGGAAGAGTTCAGCACCAAGCAATTCACTCAATACTGTGCATAATGTCATTGGTGCAAAGTAACTTAGTCCACAATTAAAGTACTAAAAACTATCCCAGTTAGAAAAATGGCTCTTTTTACTCCACTGTATATATGTTCTTCTCATATATATATTTATATTTTTAAGTGTTTTCATATGGCATCATGTCAGAACTAGTACCGTTAGTCTTGCACTCAGGTTTAACATTGCCTTACTAATGGGACTACAATCAATCAATGGTCACAGTCAGAATTCAGCTTTTTTGAAATTGGAGCCCAATGTTCTACGAATGCACAATTACAAATTAATTTTTTTAGCATTAAAGCACTGAATCAACAAAAACTTATTTTTCCAACCCTCCAACCAAACAAAGCTATCAGACAGAGACAGAGCAGCATGTGCACTCATACATAAAAACCTACTGAAATAAACAAAGGACACATATTGAAAGTAAGCATCATGAAATAACATTGGATGGAAATTACCATAAAAAAAGATGCTTGAGGTCCTTGCTCAAATGATGCATAAAGAAGTAAGGTTCTGTGTCCTTTAATGGTTCATTGCCAGGTTACTGAAGTAAACTTCCACTTCCCTCTGTAGTGCCTGTTTGGTCGGTCTGATAGCTCCATGTGCTTAATATAGAGCTCAACAGTGTGATGGTGGATGGTCTTCAGTATGCTCTTGAAGAAGACACAAGATCGTGTGATATGAACCTTTTGTTAAGAAAAACATAGATTACTTTTTATCTTTGGGAAAGGAACTATACTACCCACAATCCTGAGCTCTATTTTCTTTACTTTAAGGAAAAACCAAAAAGAAAAAATGTAATATTGGAAAGGAATGATGATTTTTCTTTGCCATTATTGTTGACAAAGCTGAGTCCTGCGCCTTCTTGTTTCTGACTGGTCAGAGATGGAAGTGATTTATTTTGCGTTTTCAAATTTAGCAACAGACAGAAAACTGTACAACAACAAATTTAAAAAAAAAATAGTACCAATACACATGAAAGTACAAGATTAGAGACAACAGACAATAAAGAGACAAAAAGTTTGCAAAGAAAAACCAAATAAACAAAACGAGACAATGAGAGACAACAGTCACTTTCTCACCTCTGAGGTGATATGAACAGTACATTCCCAGTACAAATCATCTATACAGCGGTACAGTCTATCATGTGGGATGGGAGGTTATCCATATAATCCAGAAAGGCTTGCCATATCTCGCAAAATGTTTCACTGTGATTCCTCAGGTGATAAGTTATTTTTCTAAAGGTTACTTTAATGCTTTTGAGAACATTTTTGCCGATAACATTTCTGGAAAACTTAAGAACACAGTACTTTTACTTTGTTGCCCTAATGTTTTTATCCAGTTAATATTTCTTCCCCTGCTGCATGCTGTGCGTGTTCATCCTTTTAGATCTGGAGGAATCTATTCAGTACTGGTCCCCAGGATTAACGGGCCGTTGAGAAGAAGAGGAGGAGGAGGAGGAGGAGGAGAAAAAGGGGGCGGTGGGGTCTGGTGTCCACCCATCCCCACCTCTCTCCCTCTCTCTCTGTGCCATCCTCCCCTCCTCTCCCTCCCCTCACATGGGCTTTGCCTTTGGCTGAACGCTGGGATTCTTTCACAGAGGCTGCCGGTTGCCAGGAGAGATGGAGCCCCAGAAAAAGCTGGGCAAATGTATGTGGGTCACTGCGAGTCAGAAGGGGGCTTTTCATTCTCCTCTTCCCTCCTTTTTTCTCCCCTTTTTTTGTTCCTTTGTTCTTTTTTTTGGCTCAGTCCTTCTCCCCTCATGAGTGAAAAGATAACATTGATCTGTGTCGGCCCTGTTTATTATTTTCCCGGACAAGCCGCTAAGACAAGGCCCAATAAGATACGGAGATGTGTCCTATTGACTTATTAACATCTCCTTCGGAGTGCACACATCTTTTCTTTCTGTGTGTGTGAGTGTGTGTGTGTGTGTGTGTGTGTGTGAGTGTGTGTGTGTGTGTGTGTGTGTGTGTGTGTGTGTGTGTGTGTGTGTGTGTGTGAGTTTGGCATGTGTTCCTGACCCATGCACAAACAAAACAGTTTGCAAGAAGGGGACAGACTCTGTTTTAAAAAGGATCTACAGCAGATGTTTCGTTGGCCTCAGTCTCACTTCCTTTCACCAGCTCTCGACTTCTTCTTTCCCTTCCTCTTTTTTTCTCTCTGATGGATGCTCAGCAGTTCTCGATGGTTATGTGAAAGCCTGTCGGTTTGGCCGACTGCACTGATGCGGGAAAAGTGATCCAGGCTTATGACACTGTACAGGAGACAGCTTATAAGTTCGTTTTATGTGCAGTCTCTCTCTCTCTCTCTCTATCTGTGTTTACCTCTATATTAGCTATCACCAAAAAACCCAAAAGAACTATCCCTGGCAAATATGAAATTAAGGCCCGTTATGTTTATCAGTGCGACCTCAGTCAGACCTTTGAAGTCAGTCTGTAGACAAATCTACAGAAGTTTCATGTTCAGGGGGATTTTTTTGTTTTTATTTGACATGTGTCGTCTCCTTTTGAGCCAGTGAAAGTGAATGTTCACTGCAGAGTTTTACTGTTGCAACCTCTTTGTGTCTCTGTGCTTCCCAAGGTCGAGGGAGACTTTGTCAATGGGGGTATAAAGTCTAGATATCCCAGATATCCACATCAGAGCTCTCCCTATTATTTCATTAGATTGATATCAGGTTGTCTGACACCGCCCTCTTTCTCCCCCGTTCGCCCTTCTGCGATGCAGTTTCTCATTTCAGCAAAGACAATGGCCTGTCTATCCTGCTGTACTAAGTAAATGTCAGGTACTGTCTACCCTCCTCCTCATCCATTCACTGAAAAGCTCCAGGGGCTGAGGGCTAGATATCCATCTACCAGGGTCTGTATACATGTGTGCTACATGGTACGACTCCAGTTGAGTTGCTGGATCAAGTTTCCCGACGTGTATTTAGTTTACAACAACTTACACAAGCTCAAGGACCGATTTCAGGCATCTTTATTTAATTTTCTCTGAGTTTTTCAGGTTGTGTAAGATAAATAAGCCAGGCTGTAGCCAGGAAGTATGGGGCCTCTTGCTGGGGCCGAACATTGGTCCATAATCAGACAAGCCTCTGATTGAAGTTCTAATTCTGGATCTGTCTGTAGAAAGGACAGTTTAGTTTAACAGGCAGATTCCGTGGATGCAGCGTTCTGTCTCCGCCATGGTTTTGCTGCATCCGACAGTGCGCCCTACCCTACTGGGTCCGTTTCTGAAGCATAAGTGAGCCATGAGCAAATCGAGTCACAGGTTCAAAAGATCACAGGACTACAAGATCAAGCGGGAATAAAGAGAACAACTTTCAAACAGAAGATTGCTTTGCCTTTCGGAGGTTGTGTCAACATAGAAGTTAGAATTCTATGTAACCATGAACGTTAGCTCGGCTTTTTACTTCAAAAAGTTGAAGATCCATCTGGTTAAGGAAATCCTTATCTGGTGTTAAGATGTAGTTAAAAATGCTTGCACCTCTGCAAATCTCCAAGAACAAATAAGCAAGAATGAGGCAAAAGCCAACCGCGCTTCCATGTGTAGTAAAGTACAAACATCTGTGTTGCCAACTAAAGTCTCCAAAACTGATTTGCTCGAAAAAAATTTGAGGATGGCCAACACAACTTTAATGAAACTATTTTGGACTTGTAATCAGAACCTTTTTTCCCAGCTGCAGTAGACAGCTGTTTTCAGATAAAGTGAATTTTGTGGTATCACACATTAACAGGATAGCTACTAGCTAACTGAACATACTTAAGCATTTTGCAGCTCAGGAGCAAGATGGAAGAGGAAGAGGAAACCAAAGCAGAGCTAAAAGAGGAATGAAGAATAGATATAAAGTGGCAAGGAAAACGGCTGTAAAAGAAATTAATCGGTTATTCGGTAAGTATTTTCACTGCAACTATTGGCTAACATGATGCTCTGCCAACTTTAAGAGGGATTTTATTTTCATGTTTGCAGCTAATATACCGCTGCCTCATGTGGCCCGAAGGTATTAAATAAATACTGTTTAAAGTAGGACATTTTAGAGTCATGAACTTGAGGATTTGAATGACGTTTTCAACAATTCTGTCATACTAGAAAGTAGAAGATGGGCACCTTACCATCCAAACTCAGGTCTACTTTGATCTAGTGGTCCATCTTTTGTCTGTAAACCTGTTAACTTGTAGAAAAGAAAGACTTTGTATAAGCAAAAGGAAGTTCAAGATGGGATCTTTTTGTACTCTCAAATACTGACTGAGGGGATGAGAAAGGAAAAAGTCCTTCTCGTCATCCTCTACTTCTTCCTGTTTTTACAGAAAGCTCGGCTCAGTGAAAGGGACGTGTCTCTCAAATGGACCAGGGGTTCTTACTCCTGGAGGGACTGACGGCATGTGTTATGTTATATCATTAGGGATAATAATTCCTCCGATATAAGACACCTCTGGCAGTCTTCAGCCCTTTCATATCCCCTCTCTTTGCTCTGGACATCTGGCAGACATACGCCTTGAGCTCGTGGCGGAGGGAGGATGTGGGGGCAGGGATCGATTCCAGAACTCTGTGCACTGTTGACTGATGAGGATAAACATCACTCCTTCAGGTGTGAACTTTTTTTGTGCCATTTTGTTTGGCGCTAATAAACTATTTCCAAGCGAGTAAAGGCATTAGACAGTTTTATTGTTTTTTCCCCTCTACTGTCACCTGATTTCCTGTCTCTTATGTGACAGTTCGTATTCTCGCTTCCCGCCTGGCTGCTTTCCACCAGATATTTTTGTGGTGATGACAACAACATGTGTGCCACAAACTTGTACTTGGCCTCAGTCTGATGTGAACAATGGGTCATATGTGTTGTCACTGGCTTGTTTATAAAGGTCTCTGAAGCGTAATTGCTATCAGACATTATTTGAGGTCTGCTCGCAAGGTCTGTAGAGACAAAGGGGGGGGTGCGTTATAAAACAGATTCCTGCATGATTTATAAGATGATATAAATGTTTTTGAACCCACCAGACGGAAACTTGGAGAGCCACATCACTCGCAAAATAGGGAACAATGAAAAAAAGATGTAGATAACAGAGGCATGATTATATCCACAGCTATAGGAAATAACAGAAACTGCAATATATTATCACAACTTAGCATCATTTTAACCTCCCTGTCCTCGTCCCTGCGTGGCTCCGCTCAGGAAGCTCGTCCACCTCCAGTCGAGCTTCATTCACCTCCTCCTTTATTTTCTTTCCACTGCGCGTGTCCAGCCAGGGCTTTGCAAATGACCTAGTTTTTGTCTCAATAGGGATGGTTGTGCCAAGCGCTCCTGATGCCAGACAGGTCTGAGGATAGGCAACGCCAGATAGCGTGAGAGTGGAGAATCCCATTTAGTAGAGACGGAGTGTTGAGATTCTCTAAAATTTATATTTAAGCACAAATGTCACACTCTTAGAATCCTCCTATACAAGGACAATCCTGCAGTGATTAAATGATTTCATTGAAACTGTTTCCGTTTGATCCGGACAATAAACTGAAAATCTAACATATTTCAGAAAGAAATTGGGCCTGCATACTTTGATGAGGATGGTTGTAAAACCTCAGAATATAGCAACAGGCAGCCTTATATGTTTCTGATGCTGTCGTGTTTCTCTTACAGTACAAAGTACATAATTTCTCTCAAGTAGAAATACAAAGTGGTATTAAATGAAATAATTGAAGGTTAACAGCATGTTTGATTTCAAGTCCATTGCTTTGGATCGCTGGATCAAAAATGTAACAAAAGATTCAGTTTGATGATTTAGTAAAGCAGCGTAGGATCCTGAGAGATATCTTTATGTGAAGAATGATATCATGCGACCGAAACCTTACCATACATTGTATACCTGCGTCCAGTGTGATCTATGTGCACTGATGAAACTGCTTCATTACGTTTTCTGCTTTCCTGTACATTTTTCTCTGCTCTTTTGTTGAATATAGCACTGATATACTTGGTTACAAAGTCAAAATTGTCATCATACTGTCGAACTCTGTTACTTCTGTGCCGTTCTTTTTAAGTCATTAGCTGCCTCCTGAGAACCCCCACCACCCTCCCGTCCTGCAGGTGTGAGGTGCATGTGTGAACAAGCAAGACAGGACGATTTCAGGGCCTGCCTGCCAGAAATTTTCCAGGCTGCACATCTGAAAACAGCTTATGAAATCATCTGTGAAGAATATCTGAGCTCTCTGCATACAAAAAGTTACAAGGTGCTGATAAGGAGTTGTTTTCGAGCCTTGCTTGTAGGTCTTCTGACCTACGGGGGCTCCCAATCTCTACAGTGTCATCAGATGTTTTCCCCAGTAGACGGCCAACCAAATAAAACGCGTCTAACCTTGAATACAGTGAGAGATTTCTCCGAGTTTGAACATGGTTTAAAACTTTTGGGAAAATTAAGACAGCTCAAAAAATACGACAACGTTTCTTGAGTCAGTATTCAAGCTGACTCTACCTGAGTAAAACATCCTTAGTGAATTTACAACTGTGTTTTGAAGCATAGGGTTGACCCAAGAGTGCACCTTGGGAGTAAAGAAAACGAGTGTTTTTATTTTTGTCTGCTTGTTATAGGCAGCTGGCTGTGTTGCAAACCAGCTCTCCATGCTCTGTTTCTTGTTCTTTGTTGGTGAAATTAGAAATTTATGGTGCACAGAAATTGAGGGTGGGAAAACAAGATCTGCCGCAGATCATAGTGGGGTCTATTTTGGGTCGTTTGGTATTTTCACATTGCCGTTCTCATCAGTAACGTTCAGTCGGCTGCTCTGGGGCTTTAATGCCGGTGGTTCACAGCAAGCTACCTCATGGAAAATGTGCATCATTACCACACTTGGCCTGGCGTGCAACAAACACGCCGGCAGACAAGGATACACAGTCAAGAGCACACACAAACACAACACACACACATACACTCGGCAAAGCCAGACATAACATAAGGTAACTTTGTTCAGTGCTAGCATACAATTTTTCAAATGTCTGATCCATCACTTCCTGTTCCAGTAAGGGTGGAGGCGATGGGAGGCGTGGGGTGTGGGGTGGGGAAGGGGGGTTTCTGGGCAGCTCCGTCTAATGAGCGACTCTTTCAGCGAACCAGACAGTTTATGGGGTGGCTGCCAGCCTCATTAAGAGCAGTTCTTAATTGCCCTTTTCTAGCCAAAACCCAAAAACTGAAACATCTGCTGGCCCGTGAACCCCGTCCTCCTCCCCTGTGCCCTCTTCCTTCCTCCATTCTGCGCTCTGGCACTTGTTGATCACAAACCTCCATCACCACTCAGCTCACTAACTTTCATACCAACAGCATCCAAGCTGCTCGGCCCGCTGAGGGCTGAGCAATACATTAGCAGTGGCATATTTTGCGGTGTTGAACATAAGCAGCCTTTTAGCACTTTTTAATAAGTCATTAGGAGTCTGTGGATATTTTCTGTCAAATCAAAGTTGATAAATGAAATGAAAACAGCATGGCAGAGGAGATGAAAGCCCAATGAAAAACCATAGTTTATAATTTTTTTAACAGCAATTTGACAAAAAAAATGTTGCAGCCTCCTTAACTGTAAGTCTTAAAGATATCCACATACAATAATGTCATAGGTTTTGCCATATACACGCTTAGAAAAAAGAGGTAGTTATACGCACATCACGTTTGGTGCAGGGCCGTGCAAAAACACTCAGGAAGATGAAGATGGGCACGCACGATTGCTCGAATGACACAAAAAGTTTTAATTCATCATGATGCAAGAAATGATCACCGAAGAAGACATCTGGTTGGAAATGTTGTGATTAATGAAAACCTTTTGTGACATTTGAGCAAGTGTGCAGGCCTATCTTCTTCCTCCTCATATACACATGGCTGCCACTTCATCAGGTACATCTGTACAATCTCATACAGTTCAATACAACAACCCTGTCGTAATATCTATCCCTATAAATGTCCCATTTTTGTTGACATTGATGAAAACACGTTTTAAACATTAAAATAAAATGAGTTGAACAATACCTACGTAAATGGGTGTCATCAATAAACACAACTCACAGCGAAAGCAGTTATTTTTGATTGCAATTAAATTGTACGTCTGTGTATTAAAATGTTTCTTTTGTATTGTATTGTATTTCCAGAACATTGTTATATCCTAAAGGCCGAACGGTGTCAACGAATCTCCCTCAAATGAAAATCAAAAAGCATTTGAAGCAGTCTTTTGGTTGCTCAATTTTTCGCAGTGTTTTTGGTAACAATCTGTTGTTCCTCAGAATAACACAGAACATTGTTTCACCTTCACTCTATAAATGTGGTTTCTTTCTTTTATGAGTCCAGGTTGCCCAAGATACTAATAAAATAGAAATGCTTCATGGCGTCACTAGTACTACTAAAATGCTACAGAGAAACCTTGAAGATGTAGTGACTCATATTTTATAGAAATAATAAATCAGATGGATGTTATTTAAAGAGTGAGTCAGAGATTATCACTTGACTTTGCTGTTCCACTTATATAAACATTGCTTTGTTGCATTTTTTTTCCAGCCTATTGTTTTGGTTTACAGCCCTAATCTATTTCTGTTCACCCCCCCACATTTCACTGAAGTTTCAGTCACAGTTCAAGTCACAGCAGGAAACTATTTCTAACAAAAGGCTCTAGTTTTAAGTAGATTTTAGGCACTTAGCACTTTCAAGGGCAGCAAGCCAATTTGTTCAGTAGTACTGAAACAAATTGGTTTGCTGACGGAATAATTTCAAAATCTAGTCTACACTTACATCGTCATTGATTTTTAAGTTGGGTTTTCTCCAAATTAGCTAAATGACGTGGTCCAAATGGCTCCATCTGCAGCAGTGTATAGTCTAGCTTCAGTGTTTTGTCCAGATGTGCTGCCTTGTAGAACAATGCTACCAAAGCGCAAAACAAGCAAAAGCTATCCGTGTCCCCTATCAAATCATGCTACCAGAACAATATAACCTAAAGGCAAGGTTAGTCATTTTGGAAAACTAATATTATTATGAAAGTAGCATTCCCTCAGTGCGCCGTCTACACCCATCCTCCCCTCTCTGTGCTCCCTCAGAAGCCACGCCCCTCACGCAGTTGCTCCGGAAGCGGACCTCAGCTCATTGCTTGCGTTGTGTAGAAACTACATCGTCTCATGTCTCATTCAGCGATAAGTAAACACTAAACTTTATCATATGCATGAACAAAAAAAACAGACTCTTTAACTTTCCCAGTATCCGAGACAAATGTCTACCGAGGGAGACGAATAAAGAAACCTTGACCTTGTCCTTGAACTTCTCACAACAGCCAACGGCAAACTCACTGTATAAACTAGAAACTACTGTCAGCGGTGACGCGCTTTGAGTGTCGTCTACTGCACGCAAGAGGTAAAGAATGATCAAGGAGACAGGGAGACATGATTGGTTCATCAGATTGGTACCTCGTGGCAGACATTGGATGAATCTTTTCCAGGCTTACAACTGCTACAGATGATAGATTGTCTTCATTCCTTTTTCAGAGCACATAAATTATTGATTTCTGTCAGGACTTAACGACAACTTCAACCAAAATCTTAAAAAGTGGATCTGGAAAAAATTTCCAACCCCTTCCTTTAATTATAACTTTGCATTATCAGAGCAGGGGGATCACATGGATGGACAATTATTCCGAGTAGAATAATGTTCCCATCATTTGTAAACACCACTACTGGCAACATCTGCACTTAAAGGAAAAGAGAAGTGTTTTGATAATATACGATAAAAACCTTTGTTTAAGATCTCAGGGGAAGCATTTCTCGATAGACAAAAAGTCCCCATCAAATTATACTTTCTGTTCTGCACATATCCCACATGTAAGCACATCTTTATGTCCTGTGGGAACAACACTTACTTTTGAAAAGTACAAACCCACTTCAAAAATATTAAACTATCCCGAGTCAGATGTTTCACATAGGTGTTGGTGGAGACTAAAATGGAGATACAAGAGACTGAATAATGGACTAATAGCCCTATGTTGGACAATAACATGACTGGAAATGAATGGGCTGGCTGACTATGAACCAAAGTCGCCAAAAACTCTATTAATTTAGACCGAAACTCTGTCATTTTGACATGTACACACATGTGCTTCAAGCCTTCGGTCTTAAGGAAAGAGCTGTACTCAGCAAAAAATTAATACAATCAGTTTGAAGTAGACAAAAATCATGTGCTCACAGATGTACTGTAAGTGAATCTTGTGTGAAAAGTATAGGAAGATTCATAAACTCACACGAGAAAAAAGACAACTTTATTTGATCTACTGTTGAACTCAAGATCGCAGATCAAAGCTTAGTCATTTCACTGACACCTCATTGCAATGGAAACTGAGTCGAGTAGGAGGCTGTGGGAGAGTTTTTTTTTCCTTTCTGAGAAGACCTGTTGATAAGTGTCACAGATACAGACTGACTACCAGAAGAGGCTGATAAGACAAGCCAGTTCAGACAACTCCTCATTGTCCAGTGCCCAAGGTCACTAATTCCCCAGATGTGACAAAGGCTGTGATAGTGAGTGAGCGTGCCGTCAGAGAGGCTTTCCTTCCTTCTGTGTGAGATACAGAGAAAAAGATCTGAGCTGGAAGTTCATCTTCACTTTAAAAAAAGCAGAGAAATTTACTGTTGATGAAAGACAATGCTGTTAACAAAAGAAATGAACCATAAGACATTGTACAAAGAGATTAGATTCATATCCACCCTGGGGCCTGTATAAACTTGAAATAAAAAAAAATAATAAATAAATAAAAATGTTTTTGAATCTATGGGGAAAGTATCTCTGAGCCTAGCCCTAAGTCTATCTAGTTCAACAAGTTAAACAAACACTTAATAATTAGGTTAATTAAAACATTCAGCGTGTACTCATGCGCTCTAACAGTTAACATTAACAGGCAAGGCCAGCACACCCACGTCCTAACTAGTCCCGTGTTTCATCATCCGAGCCTCTCCCTTTAAAAATGATGGCCTTGTGGATCACCAGATATGTGATGTAATGTAGTCTCTCAAGGTGTGTGACAGAAGTACCCATAACATTGTTGGAGCCAAAGAAAAGTACATGCAATTATGGGTAGTTGAATAAGTCAGCCAAAATGTATCTTTATCAGTTCAGGTTGTGGGATAATTGTAAAAATTAAAGGCAGTGTTTTGCGTTTTGTGCTAAAAATAAGATAAAAAAAGAGTCTGTTCAACGTCAACATTACTACAGAATCTTATTGAGTCCTTTACAGCAGACTTGGTCCTGATCTCCTCATTAACTGAAGCCAAATCCTCATCAGATGACCATCCATATGTTTGAGGATACATTACGCTGTATTGTATTTTCTCTCCACATGGACTGTTTTCATGTGCACAGCCAAAGCTCGCTGGAACACTAGTGGGCGATATCACTCTTGCTACCCACAAAAATCTGAACACTTCCAATCCAGAAATCCAGTCCTTCACCAACAGAGTCTCCATTTTCAATACAGAATCTGTACAATAAGCAAAACAACAACAACCTAAAGGTGGCTATGACTTGTTTTACTGTATGGACAAAAATGGGCTAGTTTCACTTTGACCCCAAAACAAACTTGATAGTGACTGTAGAAATCTTGCTACTTGCAACTAGCCAGGCCTTAGCCGATTGGAAAGCCTTTGAACGTGCAACCTCTTAATGTTGAATTGTATCTAAAAAGGAACTGGAAAGGTTACAAACTGGATTAAGTATTGAGGAAGTAGGTCAGATGATTGATCACAGAACTGTTTTTTATCTTTAATGGGGTTTTTTCCGAACTGTGGCGGCCTGCTCCGGCAAAATGTTACCAAAGGAAACATTGGACAGAGAATCTATCCTTGAATTATGATCAAGGGCTGTGTCCAACAGAGCAAAGGAGAAGGAAAAACAAAATTTTTAACAATTATTGAAAATAAAGAAATGTTATACTGGATATACTTGAAGGTACCACAATGTTTCTTTGTATGCTTAAAGTAACTCTCCTTTACGTTGAAAAATGTCTGACCTCCACCAGTGTTTTCTGGCACTGAAGTGAGAACAAGCAAAGGAACATAAAACATACAACTGCTAACATGGTTATCCAGCCAGGCGACAGATTTGTTTGTAGGGCCTACATGTCACAACAGCTCTTCCTGATCCCTCTCACAGCAGTGTTGTGTTTGGGTGTGCGTTTCCCATTGATTACCTGGCTGGGAGAGACGAGACAGGAGGGAAAAGGGTGGGAGAGAGCGGGTCTGGGAGAGCGTGTGCGTTGGAGGTTTTTTCTCAAATCTGGCAGGCTGTGGACAGCTGGACCACCGGTTCGAGTTTCTCCTCACAGCGAGGCTGAAATTTCAGCCCCTGAAAATCGAGGGTAATAAACGATTGGGGCTCTCAAAACAACCTCTCCGTGTGGTTTCTTTTCCCGCCCTTTCCTTATTATTCCTGTCCCAGTTCCTTCGCCCCGGCCTCAGCTTCGGCTCCGTCGGGCTCTGGTATGATAGCAAATGTGATTATGTCAAAATACTCAACTCCAAACTTGGTGAAACGGTAAAAAAAAATCTCTCCAAAGAGTCAGTATTTTGTTGAATCAGCAGGGCTCACAGCTGTTATGGGCACAGGGTGGTTCACGTGGTTGGGATTATTCCTTGACCACAGCGGCTATGTTCTTCCTGATCTGAAGTCAGCCATCAGGACATGTTTTTCAGTCGCTAAAGGTTTTTGAGGAAGTGAGAAGTGCTGATGAGTCGGTTGTGTAGCAGCACTGGTGCAACTAGAGTGAGTAACAACAGGATGAAGCAAGGATCTGGCCTTGGACACGACTGGGGAAGTTGGAACAGAGTGACAGCAAAAATACAATCAGTTGTGCTTCAACATAAACACATCAGCAGTGTTTAATCAGCTTTCTCTTTGTGCGTTTCTAGTTTATTTAGTATGTTTTGGCAGCCCATTAGCAACCTTACACACTCAGTGGATTCTACATTCAACAGGCCATAATGTACTGTAACCACTCTGTGATATAATCCCTGTAGGACACACAGTACAGAGGACAACATGGATCTTCTAAGTACTTAATATATTTTATTGATCATGTTAACTTGAATTAGTGCTTCTAAAAACTAGCAAGTTTAAAAAGGAAGTTATAAAGCTCATGCAAAATATGCCCTGGTTCTTGTTACTAAAATGTGGAAAGTTATTTGAACAAACTATCAGTGGGTAGTCATCTAACGGCCCATGAGTTAGTGCCAAACAAGGAATGGAAGAAGAAGACTCTTACAGTAACAATTAAATATGGAAGTAGACAAAACTGGATTTTAGATGTTTTTTGAAGAAGCTTGAGTTTATTAGGGTTAGTAGTAGGGATGTTCCCAGGTGACTAACTTTAAAGTTTATTAAACGCACATTTAAATTCAGTTTTACCGACTCATCTTAGGTTAAAACAACCTCAGTAAACAGTCAAAATTAAGCACAGTTTAAAGTTTTCTGCGGGTAAACAATGTTATTTGGTTTGCTGAGTGGGGCTAACCTTGACAATGCTAGCAATGCCAGCCTTCAATCCTCCTTGCAACTTAATGTTCACATTCCCTTGCTAAACATGGTAAAGCATTGCGCCAGTCTATATGCCTAGGCTACAGCCAGTCTATAGCTGCAGCCCCGGCTAGTGGCTGTGGTAGCGTTACAGCTTGGACGTAATATTTGATCGCCATTGAGGACCAACATATAAAAATGTAAGTGATGCATTTGACCAAGTAGTAGTTCTCTTCCTGACTAGTGAGGGCGACGGTGTTTAATTGTTTAATCGACTAGTCTCAACCACAGTTTTTGGTTGTAACTTTTTTGCAACTTAATTTTGCTGATGAACGGTATGAGAGTCAGCATGATTATGAGTTAGCGTTAAGGGTGTTGGAGCGAACAAGTTTAGGAGTTTGCAGTTAATCTGACAGGCTGTTTTTCACTGCTTCCAATATTTGTGCTAAGCTATTCTAATCACTTCCAGTTAAAGCCCTCTCCTTCACATATGAAGGAGAGGGCTTTTAATTGTTTTGTCTAGTTCAAGGAAATAGAGAGAATGAGCAAATAACTTACTTTTGTGTATTCTAAAACATGTAAAGACACGTTGAACAAAATGATTGTTGAGTTATTCAGCAGTGTCTTAAAGTGAAAACAACACATCCAGAATGAGTGTACAACCTTCATGACTCTGAACCTTGCTGCTGCAGGCCTAAGGTGACTGGTACAAAGCGTTCAGATGAACGAGGCCTTAAGAGTCAATCAGTGGAGCAGAGGTTTTACAGCCCAGCTGTCAGAAAGCTGAGCTTTACCTCTCTCCTTACTCAGCAGAGCAGAAAAAAAACACACACTCTTGTCTCTTCATTTCCTCGCTCTTTCTTTACCCTCTACCTCCTCCCCGCTCCCTCTCCTCTGTGATGAATGGAAGGTATGAATTCTCGGCGGCCTCCCCGGGTTTCTCTCTGAGGCCCTCAGCAGCTGAACAAACAACACGCTCTCAACTTAAAGGCACAATCAGGAATTTATTTGAACCATGTACGTTTTGGGTGTATTTGTGTATGGCCCTGAAGCGCTCTAGAAGGAACATGGAAAATAGATTTTTGTAGAGCTGTCATAACTCAAAAACATGGATTTTTTCCAACCTACAAACTCTGTAACTGTAAACAATCCTTTTTACGAGCTCAGACCAAGCAGTTGCACGCTCATTTATCGAGCTCAGGTAATGAATTTAAATGAATAGAAACTATCCGCAGCCAAATAAATCACTATGCAAACAAAGCCAGTAATGGGGAAAACTACTCTCGGTTCTGTCTTAAAAACCTGTGGGCACGGACGCAGAGAGGTGGTGGGAAGGAAAGGGATGCTTGTTGGTAAGGTCTGGAAGGGTGGTCCTGGTCAGGAGTCAGACCCAGCTGCTGTGGCCTATTTATCCACGCCACACCACCAGAGTTTGTGGTTGGGAGCTGGATGAGTTAGCAAGCAGAGCATGAAACAGAGAGAGGGGAGAAAGAGTGTGTGTGACGGGGGTGAGGGGTGCGGGAGGAGATGGATGAGAATGATGAGAAGCAGATGGAGGGCTTGTTTTCTATTTTTTTTTCTTGGGACTATCTGACTGTGACGCAGGTTGAGCCCTCCAGGTGCATTGTGGGTAGCCTGTGTGAAATCATGAGCAGCTTCTTGTGGCTCTAAATTGATTGAGGAGGACTGGCTGCGGTGATGCAGCTGTCTGAAGCGGTGGAAGAAGTATTCAGATTATTAACTTGTGTAAAAGTACAAACATTCTACTCGGGGAGAAAAGCAGATGTACAATCAGCAACGTTGAGCAAGTTTTAAAGAAAAAAGTACATCTTTTGCCAAGAAAAATCCCCATAAGGCTGTTCTCATTTACTGTTTGTTCTTATATCTAAAAAGTAATTCACTATAACTCCTAACCTTTTGTCAAACGTGTGAGCTAATTACAACCTCCTACCTGGTGTGAAAGGAGGCGTACTAGGTCATCAAGGGTTTTGCAGTGGAAAATCTAACTCTTTAGATTATATAGTAGCATCACCTGTCACATAAAGGTAGGTGAGTAATAAGCCTAACAATATACAGGCATGGTAGTACAGCTAGTGGCTCTCTAATGTTGTATAACACATGTGCTTTAAACTAGTGCTAACATTGTCCAACATTAAAATGTACATAATGAAAATGCTGTCACAATGATGTTTAGCAGGTATAATACTTCCATAGACTTTTCACGCCATATCATACCAAACCAAGAACTTTCCTCAGGATATTTTAGTTCCCTGCTTAAACCAAACTGCAACTATTACGCAACTTTGACACGCCTGTTGCTTTGGAGCGATCATTTGGAGTTTTTCCAGACCTTAATAACTGTTGGTCGTCATTTACAATCAACCAACCTAGATATGAGGGCATGTTGTGTTTACCATATTTTACATCACAGTTAAGCTTGTTAGCTAGCCTTTGCTAATTAGCACAACGTATATGACCATTTTGAAATAGTAATTTAATTAACATTTGCTAACGGGTACAAAACATTACAGCTTATCTAATTGGCATGTCAATCCTCTTTAAGCCTCATATAGAGCTGTTTGGAGGCATTAGAAATTGACAACATCAGTCTTTTAGGTATGAGTCTGTGTTTGTTGTGGTTGTCATCTTCAACATGCCGATTAGCTGGTTAGCTACCATTTGCTAACCTCACAAAACAGGTCAGCTGAGGCTACTTTACATGTCATTGCCTAATTAGCTAAATATATGTCCTTTTGGGAGTCATAGGTAATCACCCTTGCCTGGCTTTATGGTCTACGGATGTGTTGTGTTTAAAGTGTCAACTAAAATATGCTAATAGGCCCTGAACAGAACAGTTACAGTTAAGGCTAATGGGTATGTAATTCGTTTTTTAGTAGTTTGATTTGGAGCCAAAAATAATATTGGACATATTAAATTGTAAACCTAATTGTGCTGCTAAGGAAATTTCTAGAAGAAAACGTCATAACCTTCGGGGACCATAAATGTCTCTACAGAAGTTCTGTTCATGTTAACCCTTACAACAATTGTAAAGATTTTTCGGTCCGTACTAAAGTTTTGGTTAAGTAAGTTTTGGAATGACATTGAAAACATTGCGCCAAATTGGTAGCTTGGCTAAAAAGTACAAAGTTCTCTTTTATTGGTTAAATAAAGCATAAAGTCATATAAAATGAAACTTGTAAGAACAAGTGTCTCCAAACTGTTCTTCTAAAGTACTAATGGAAATGTGCTTAGTTACTTTCCACTGCTTTCAGGCAGAAAGCTGAGTCTGTAGCGACTCAGAGAGATGATGTGAAATACACAGTAGAGCGCTGGAGGCCTGACAGCTCCTTAACGATCTGCAGGCTGTGTTATTCGACTGGTCCTCACTCCCCCCACCCACCCATCCATCCACCCACCTCTCTGCAGACTGCAGCAGCCAGAACATTCCTAACACATCTGGCCCCCGAGTCTTTCCCAAACGCTCCCTCTCCTACCACTGCGTGCCATAATTACCCACAAGCCCTGTGTTCTCCTTTTCTCTTTTCTTTTTATGATCCTCAGCCCCCTCTCAACTGGAATCATAAAAGCATGGAGCACACAAACGTCATTTATAGTCATGATTTAGAAGGGAAGAGGGCTTTCTGCTGTCCATAGAAATGTGCCATCCAGAAATATGCTTTATTCTCAGCCGAGTGTGTGTTTCCAGATCTTATAAAAGCAAGACAAACATAATGAATCAGTTACCCAGTTTGAACTGTAATTTCTTCCCGAGATAGTTGTTTGCCCCTTGAGAGGTTTGTGCTGTTTTGAAGCAGCCAAGTAAAGCAGAATTCAATGAGTGGGAGTGGGAACAGGGACAATTTCCAATGATTATACTCATGTTATAGGCCTGTGTGTGTTTTCCAGTGATGGAAAGTAACTGGGTTCATTTACTCAAACAGTCTTATTAGTTAAGAAAAACATAGTTTTTCTTTGTACTTTCTGGTAAGCAATCATCACAACTTGAGCGGTAAAACAGAAGTGATGGAAAAAGATTAGTCCTGGAAGATGATATGATATACTAATGAAGCAATAGTTATTTTGTTTTTTTTAGCAGAACCAGTCATTTTTAATTTGACATTTAGTATATTAAGCTGAAAGTACTAATGTGCTTTTATTTGGAAGTTGAATGCAGAACTACTCTGCAAGA
Source organism: Labrus bergylta (assembly GCF_963930695.1). Taxonomy (NCBI): domain Eukaryota; kingdom Metazoa; phylum Chordata; class Actinopteri; order Labriformes; family Labridae; genus Labrus; species Labrus bergylta. The sequence continues at coordinate 18,771,013 of NC_089212.1, read as the reverse complement.
CCACAACACCACGGTCATGTGTTGTTCACTGTGTGGGGGAGCTCGTTACTTTCATTACTGCAAATTTTGAGTGCTTACCAAATAGTATTTTAGTAGCTTTTTAGTACACAGAGCAATGCAGCAGAAACAGCATGGCAGGCTGAAAACTTTACAGACAGAGCTTGATGCCTGATCGTCCGCTCCGACTTAACCAGATTTTTTTCCTGCCATCCCGATGGTAAATGTACCATGTGAAGTCATGATGAGCTGATGTAAGAAAGCAGCAGGAAATATTATGGAAAATTCACCACACAAGCTGGTCCAGTTTGATCTCCGTGCACGTAACAAAACTGCTTCATTATGTTTCCTGTTCACCATTATGTTCCTCTCCACTCTTTTGTTGATACTGTGAATATGTCAAACAACACGTAGCATTGATATACTTGTATTAAAAGGAAAACGTTGTCACCAAAACATCTAAATCTGTTGCTTCATAATTCGCTTCTGTGACATTCTTTCTAGGTCATGCCCTGCCTCCCATGGCTCCACTCTCCTGTCCAACTGAGATAGTCTCCAGCTGTGGGGTGCGTATGAATAAGCAACTCAGGAAGAGGCAGAGTTTATACAGGGCAGAGTGAGGCAGAACGTTTGTTTGCTATTCCGAGGCTGTTTGCTTAATGGATGGCTATCAAAAAAGTTTGATTTGTATAAGACAATTGGCCGCTACTGCCAGCTAGTGTTATCTCCTTTAAGGCCAACAGTGCTATAAGCGGCCTGGCATTTGTCTGGCTGGCCCATTGCCACTAAGATACCAACAAATATTACATGTGGCCCAATTTAGCCACATAAAACACAACATTTAGGATCCACAAAAATCCCTATTCTTTTACCAAGCTTACCAGGTCTTAGTTGCAAAATCAGATTTTTACAAGTAGACAAGGCTGTCTAGTACCACCGTGCTTTTGTTTCTAGCATTTGGGAACGCAGTTTGCTCCAATAAACTCAGACTTTGATGTGAGAGACTTTTCAAAGAATTTGAGTTTTTACTCAATTTGTACTGTAATTTGTGTTCTTAAACTAGTTGGCCAACAACAATGTTACATGGCCTTGAAGTCTCGAGGCTTGTTTGCTTATGTGTTCAAAATGAGCATTTATCATTATGTAGCAAGAGACAGAATCCTCTCCCTCGTTTTTCTTAAGATACCTGACATATCAGCATCAATGTAAAACTAACTGTCAGGCCATAAAATAACATCGTGGTAAACCACCAAACCACTGGGTTATGTTGCTCATTCATCGCGGTAAGACAAATTCCATACCTTCACAGTCCTAAATTGAATTTATTGCTGTGTTGTACAGTATCTTTACTACTTGTCCTTCCACCACTGTTTTCTGTGAGAGTGAGCGGACGCAGGGATCAGAGGTTGATGGCATGTGGGGTAGCTCCGTGCTGATGTGTCTGTGGAGGGCCACATGTCTGGACGTCCTCAGGAAGCAAAGGGCGCATGCAAGGGGGCGCGCATACAGGAAGGAGCTTTGTTGTCGCTCCCTGCCAGGAAAGAACTATTGTTAAAAGTACCCGGCCGTGTTTTTTATCTGAAGGCACTGTTTACTCCTGCTTTGTCTGTACTCTCAGGCCACTGCGCTCCTGTACCTCCCACCGCTGGCTCTCAGCCACACATTTGTCTTGCAGCTCTCGTGTTTTTTCAGATAGTGGCTTACTTTCACACTGTGGGAACAATTGTTGCGACACTTGAGTGTCTGCTATCTGAATTGGATTAAAGGTTTGTTTGGAGCTGGATAACACCCACTAGAACTGATATGGTGGGAATACCTACGAGTAAACAGCTTGAGACAATACCTGTAAATATAAAGGTAAAGGAGGAGAAAGAGAGTTAGATAATAAATAATGGGAAGTAGATGTGAATTCAAGCATTATGTTCCCGACCCTTAAACGCCCTGTATGAAGCAATAACCTTGGCATTGAAGTCTTATATCTTGTTTTTGTTCTGATAAACCAAATCGTCCCGTGAGGAAAGACATCAGACGCTTCTCATTGTCCTTTTTTCCATGACACACAACAACCTCTCAGCTTCGAAAACAAAAATGTTCCGAGCTAACGGGTGCTAAACAGATTTATGACCATGCTGAAGAACTGGTTCAACACCTCCATGGTTCATTTGTTTTATTTGAGGAACATTTCATTGATCCATGTGGCTCCTGTTAGTTTGGTTTTAACTCTTAAAGACTTCTCGCAGTTTGATGTTTAAGGCTTCCAAGTCTTTGTCTTTGCTTCAGCTACAATGATCTGGTCTCAGTTAGAAAACACACGTCAAGCTCAGTATGATCTTCTTGTATATCTAATTCATAACATTTGATAGATGTTCTCTTAGTTTGTTTCTTTGAAGTTATGGAACAGTTCAATTTAAAGACACTTCAGTCTGTTTTTGAGTAAAAAAGAATAAAGGTAATATGGCATCACTTTACTGCTTTTGTCAACATAACTCCATTCCAAAGAACATTTCTTGCTAGCAGTGTACCCCTCCTCCAAACAAACTCTCTTATGACATTCTTTCTCTTTCTTTTTACCATTAGACAGTACGCCCAGCGGCCCTGCAGCCCCGCTCTCCCTTTCTCAAATCCCCCTCAGTCTGCCTTCAATAGAAATGGAAATTTGAGGCCCTTCCCCTCCCGCGGCTCCTCCGTCTCCCTGCTCCACTCCCCCAGAATGAGCCAGGATGTTTTGAGAAGTGGGATATTGCTCCTAATGGATTCCAAACACCACAAAAGTTTATTAGGAAGCAGGGCATCGTAAAAGTAGGGGGTGGGGGGGTGGAGGGTAAGTAGAAGAGGAGGGTTGAGGGGAGGTTGTGTGGGAGTTTGGATAGTTTCTGTTTTGTTTTGTTATAAAAATATTAAGTTTATTTCTTCTCTGCTGTAAGGACTCAACATTAACTTGATTTGCCTGAATGACTTAGGTTGTATAATTAGTACAGCCAGGTGCTTTTTAGAGTTTTCTTGTTCCCCAAACAGTTTCAATGGCATGAAGAATGCAAATCAAATAACAACATCTGCCTTGTTACACAAACATGTTACCTGTTGCTGTTTACACTCATTACAGTCAAAGAGACGGATACTATTTTATGGCCCACAAAATGCACCAAAGTCCTTCATTATAACTAATTCACTGCTAAAATGTTAGATTAACCAATTCTCAAAACTGGGATGTTTATATTTCCGTTGTTCTTATTATTTATTTATTTTGTCAACAAATACTTTATAAGCTATGGAAACCAACAACATGTATTTACTGTCTGTATTTTAATACCTTTATATACAGTATTTATTCTACACAGTTATGGTAACATATACCGCAATCTACTATGAGCGTTGGCAGTGTAGTTTATTATTCTGACCCCCCAAATAAGTCACAGTCCTGCTTTTGTAAATGCTCATCTTATCCACATTTCTGCAAAACCCCATCTAGTCCTAAACAAATAGGCAGCAGTGTAATCATTTACAACAGTAGGAACAAAAGGAAGGAACTCTTTGGTCACATCTCAAAGTAGACATACGGTCCTAATCCAAAGCTTTTGAGAGCCACTGCTTTGGATTACTTGTATTGTCTGTCAGATGAGGTTTGAAATATGGTCATGTGCTAAAAAGAACAACACACAAACATATGCTTGTTTCTGACCTTGAAAGCAGATCTTATAGAGAGCAGCTTGCCTAGCTCTATCAAAAAGCATTTGTAGGGACTGCTAACTGCAGTTGATATCATTATTTTAGGCCGTTATCCAGGAGATGGTTAGCTTTATTTTCCCCGATAACTGTTTGCAATCATTATGCTGACTTAAGATAGACTAGCATGTTGCTAACTGCTGCTTATTCTATTTATTTAGGCTGGGATCAAGGTGATGGTTAGCTAAACTCTGTATGAAGGAATATGAAATGGGGGAAACAACTACCCTTGCTCCGTCAAAGAGGGTTTTTATTTACTGAGACAGAATGTGTTTCTTTGTGAGCTGTAAAAGATGTAGAAATTGGACTGAGCAAAGCCTGACGTTTCCTCCTTTTTAAAGTCTTTATGCTTATTCTTGGCTAAGCTAACAGCTGCTATCTGTTGCTGACTCCCCGTGATGTACACTGTAGTGTTTATTGGACACGCAGTCTTGTTTAAATGAAATTAAATCCATCACAGCGAAAGTATTATGAAAGTTCTATCTGTGGACATGTTGTTATGTTGCTCTGGTGTGCAAAATATCACATAGCATGTTCTTATCCCCTGTTATCAGCTTACAAAACAAAGGTACTCCTGGAGGCCTCCATATCGCTTGTCCAATTTGTTGCCAACTCGTTATTGGAACGTGCTTATCTTGTGTGTGACACAGAAATCATAAAAAAAAAAACACACCATAACATTAGTCAGTCAGTTTTGACAGAGATATGTCAAATTTAAAATAAGATCTAGATCTGAAAATATCTAGTTAATATGTGTAGTCTGTTCAAATGTGAACTTGAATCTTGAGTATTTGTGTGTTGTGTGCAGTTGAATTGTGTGCATATGTGTGTCTGCATAGCTGTGCGTGTAGACATCCAATGAAAATGAATGGAAAATGGGGAATTAGATTGAATGCCTTTGCAGTGTGTTGGCTTGTGTGTGGAAGCAGTTTCCTTTTGTGTTTGTGTGTGTGTGTGTGTGTGTGTGTATTCATGGCCTCCTCTTGGCTGGGTCCATCCTTGCGTCAGAGGCCCTAATCTGGTCCTCTCCTCACAAAGCCTCTCTTTGATGTGCTTCTGCTGCTGCTGCTGCTTCCTGCCATGTTCAAATAAAGCCTCACAATCAAACTGAGTCTGCCTCCACTGAATGCATTAGTGTCTAATAGTGTTATTGATCAAACCCTGAATAATTCTACAAGTCCCTCTCTCAATTCTTCCCCCTGCCTCGAGGCTAAACCCACCGCCTCTTCTTCACCAGCACTGCCTCAGAAGTGAAGCAGTGAGTTGAGAAGTCTCTGGAGGAACAAATACCCTCCAATGACTTTCCCTCTCAATGGGCGATAGGGGGCTCTTTAGAGGAAAGATGGGATTGCATTTGTGATTTCCTGCTTGATCCTTTAATCCTTTAGTCTCTTCTCTGAGACAACAATACATAATTTAATTCTCCAAATCCTTATTATGCCAAGCCAGTATGGTAAAACCACTTGTTGATTTGCTTGCATCTTGTTACATGACTATTTGGGAAATAATTTGCCTTTTATATTTCAGACCGAAAATTAGATGTAAGGATTGAAAGCAGTCTCGTGAATGTTCAACAAATATGTAGCTGGAGGCTGGGGGTAGTAAGCATAGCTTAGCATAAAGACTGGGAACAGAGGGAGACAATTAGTCTTGGTCTGTCCTAAAGAAGCAAACCACCAAAAGTTGCTCTGGAGCTCACTTTGTCTTTCCATCAACTCATTTGTCCTGGGTGAAAGTATAAAATGATGTTAGGCTTTTTAAGAAAATATTTGTATAATATTTCTTGCAGTGAGTTAAAGAAAATGATTGCTAACACTCTCTTTAGCATAGCTTAGCATAAACCTATGTTACAAAGGGAAACAGCTCACAAAAGGTAGCAAATTAGCCCCTCAAAGGCTCAGTCTTGGCTGACACCTGTAACTCTTGTCTTTGCTTATTTTGGTGACAATACTTTCTGATAGCTTTGACAGCAAAAACTGTGCTGTACAGGTATGTCTATACCTATCTTGGGAACTACTTGGTTGATACATTACCCTTTTTCATATGGCTGATATAGTTATTTCACATAGTAAGAATACTCAAATTTTGGGACACTAAAATCAAAGTGACCAAAACACTAGATTCATGGTTCCTAAATCCCATGAACATATAGTATAATAACGTTATCTGCAAAATGTTCCAAAGACAATGAATCAATAAAAACAAAATACTTATAAATTCAAATAATGGTTGTAGTTTGGACACTCTGTGAACTGTAATTGGCATTTCTTCTCTCAGGTTATGTTCATTAGGGTTCAGGTTGTTTAACATGAGGCTAGAGTCTGGGAAAAGTTAGCATAGTATGAAGACTGGACATATGTTAGTTCTTTTCTGTTCTAAAAATAAAACAAATGAACAAATAATTTCAACTTGTTGATTATAGCCTTTCTCACGCATCCATAAAACATCCCAAATAAATTAACAGAAATGTTCAGGATGAGTTGCATGTGAACTCAAACAGCTAAACTATTCACACAACCTTCACTTTTTCCTGCCAGACCGCTGTGTGATCTTCGTTGCCCATAATGAAGTGGCCTCATTCTCTTTTCTGCTTGCCAGTATTTTCTTTTCACTCTATCATTGATGCTGTGACTATTTTATCCCATGTAGCATTAATATGAAGACTGTCATCATCATCAGTAACAATATAGCTGCTACCAGTCCTATAGTTTCAGCACATTAACATACATCAAAGAAAGTAGTGTCATTGTCCTTATCTATGTGAGCTGTGCCTTAAAACTACCCCCCCCCCCCCCAACACATCATTCGCCATGTGGCTACAAGATTGTGTGATGAGAGAGTTGGCGTCTCTGTTTCTCATCAGTGGACTCCTGACAGACGTGCTCCTCAGCCCCAATAATCAACACTAAAAATGAGGGGAGATGTTTTCTCTCCACCGCTCAGCGGGAACAGAAGAGCACAGTGGGATGGGGGAAAGGTGGGGGTGGGGGTGCGGGGGGAATCGGCTGAAAATTGAAATTCTCTGAGAGACGTGCTCGGCCCCCACCTCCACGGACCTTCCTGGGCCAAGTTAGCCGTTAAATCCCTCTTTCTTCTTACTGATGAACCGTGAGTAATGTGGAGGAGGGGTCACAGGGTCAGTGGAGAGTGTGTGGAAGAAGGGATGATGATGAAGGTGGTGGTAGCAGAAATGGTTGGGATGGGAAGGGGAAGGGGAAGGGGGCTTAAAAAAAAAAAAAAAAGAAAGTTGTGGTGAAGCCAGGCGAGGAGGCGCACTTGTCTTTCCACTCCTGTAATCCCTCCAATTTGGATTATTAAATCTAAACCTGTGTTCCGGATTCATCAGAAACCCACATTGCTCACAAATTGCTCCCAGGTGTGTCGAGGACATTTCTGCGTATGGAGATGAGAACACGAAACAGCAGCCCCGCAGCTCATGGATCCAATCACACAGTGTTAGCAGCCTCAAAACACTGAAGTAGTTAGCGATGAATAATGAGTTATAGAACGTAGCTGTCGGGTTAAAGTCACTTCATTCCAAGTTGATGATTTTTTCTTTTTTTTTGCTCCCTGGTGGATTGAGAAACTTGTGGGTTGGGTTGAGTTTGTGAAACCTTTTTAGTCAAGCTTATAAAACCCACAGTTATATAAACCCACATTTGTCAGTCACTTGTCATACAGCTTTCAGACTGATGCCAAGTTTGTTATTTTGAGCACCTGCTAATCTGATAGTTTAACAATGGAATAATAACACTGCTGCTCCTCTTGTGGTTAACTCACAGGGTGGAAAGGTGACTTGTGAAACTGAGAAATGAGAAAAGGACAAACCTAAAAGTGTATAATGAGTGGGAGTAAAGTACTGGTTTCAGTTCTCACTCTAAATGCTTTGGGACTCAATATTATCACCTTTTCATAATCTAGTAATCTCATTAGCTATGGTGCCATGGAGCATAATAGCCGGATTATAATTGGTTAAGTGGCCCAAACAAAATATAATAATACTCCATGTGAACACCTCAGACAGAATTAACAGTTCCAAACCAATTCAAAATGTAATTGGTTGCAGAGGATTAGAGTAAACCTTTCCATAAACCGATAGAAAGAAAATGTACATCATGTACGTGACTTAACCTGACTGTTTTTAGCTTTGTTCTTTCTTTGTATGGCCCAGTCATGAGGTAAATTAGTTTGGATTATCCTCCACTTCCAAAGAATTGTCCCTTCTGAGCTAATCTGTACTTCTGATGATTTGTGTTTAATGCAATCAGGAAATAGATTTTTGGTGAGCTGATCACAACATTGCCAAAGAAATATACTTCAATGAGCTGGTGTCAAGAGGTAACTGTTGAGAAAGACTATTGTATGGTGCCCTCATCACTTGCGCACCTCACACAGCTGTTCTGATCAAATGTGTGATGTCATGAAAACACTATTAGATCACAAGTCATGGAAACAATTCATCTGATATTTACAATAACAAATGTTTCCAATCAGATTGAGAGTAACAGTAACAAGGACAAAAACAACAACAAAAACAACCAACATTTTGCATCACTGGCTTTTGATTGACCTGAATTTAAAACTAATGCTAGAGTGTATTTATATACTGTTGACCTGGCAGCAGTGGAGATGTGCATAATGCATAACCACATGTAGCATAGACAGACTAAAGGCTGGTGGAGCTAACGTTAGCCGCACTCTGCAAACCAAATGACATTGTTTCAGCACAGACAATTTAAAATACATTGTGCTTATTTTTGACTATTTTGGAGCATTTAATTACCTTTAGATTATACGTTCAGGCCAGTTCAGTTTAAACTTCCGACTACGGCTAGGAACACTACTAGCCAGGAGCAGCACATAGAAAACAAGGCTGGTTGACATGTTATTCATGTAAAATGTCTTTCTGGCCATGTTAATATACAAGCAGAAACATTATCATTGAACATTTCAATTTCACATCACTTATCAAATTACTCTTCTCTCTGCTCAGTTGTTGGTTTCCTCTAGCTGCTGAGAGAAATATTCTTCTCTGTAGCTGCTGCAATAAACGCCATCATGCTATTAATTCTTTGGCTAACAGCGTCTGTGTGCACTTCAGTTCTGAACAGGTACAGGGGTTATGGTTTGTAGAGCTTTTAAACAGAAAAAAACCCCACATAAACTACCCCCCAAAAAATCTCACTGCAGAAGTGAGACTGAACTTTCAGAGTAAACAATTCTGACTGTATAAACCAAGCTAGCTAAAGCTCAAAGATGCTTAAGCACTCTGTAGCGTTGAGGGGAGCTGCTAAGTTGTGTAATAAGTCTCTGAGGATTTGTCACAATTAGCAGCTGATTATGCATAAAACACAGTTGTTAGATGCATTGTGTAATAAATCAATCAATCATTTTATTTTTTTATTTTATCATGTTATCTTGTTACTTTGCAAACATACAAAAAATGTATGTATCTCATGTAAGGACTTAAATTCAAATTCCCAACCTCGCAATGTTATGTTAGCGAATCTCTCTAAGGACACACTCAACAAATTGCTCTCACTAAATAGCAGCATGCGTTAAGTCATTAAAAAGCATATTATTAAAGTCTCATTACTTGTGAGGCTCAATTAGTATGCTGGAAGATGACATGATGGAGGAGCCATTTTGCCCTGTCATGACGTTCTTTACTTGTCTGTACTCGTATGATAACGGGGAAGGGCGAATCTTAACCAATAGAATCAATGCCAAGGTCAAATGCGACACACCCATGATACGCTGTAGTATTTATTAAGACGAGTATATTCTTAGAGCCAGCTAGTCACCTGAGTTTACATCCAGGTGTTGTTGTTGTTAAGATGAAGTCTCCTTAAAGCAAAATCTCTTTTTTTTCCACAACGAGGTCACACAAGGATAGCTAGGAAAAGATCCATTAGTCATTTTCCAACTTTCCTAAATGAAACGCATGTGGCTCCTTTGTCTTTCTGAAGGGGACAATTTGTGTTCTGGGCTTTAGTTAACAAGAAGACGTAAACAAGAGCTTTTGGTCTTACGTTACAGAGACTTTTGGTTTATCTGAGAGTTGGCGAACCTCTGTGTTGCTGTCTTAGCAAAATGCTTGATTTCTTTCATCTTTAGCTCTGTGATCAGTGTTGTTGTGGTTAATAAGCAAGGACTAAATCATTATCAGGCGAATCAACCTACAGTTCAAGTGGTTTCATTAAAGACTCAGTCGTTTTTACCCTACGTCATTCCAGTTGTTGTGGTAAACTCTATGGTGGAAACACACAAAGTAGATATTTTCAACTTCAGCTTACATGCTTCAAAGACATCCAGGCAACAGTTTTTGTCGAGCACTAATAACTACAGAGGACAGGCAGTATATGTGTGCCAAATCACAATTACACCTAGATTCATTTGAACTGCGCGTTGTACCCCGGGCGCTGCCTGAAGCGAAGCTGAAACGATGCCAGAAAGCACATTCCAGTGTCAGTGGCATGAGTGATAGCTGTGAAGTTGAAAACACTGTGAAGAGACAAGCGTGTGAGAAGTAAAGAAAGGAGAAGTCCTGTAACACAACAGGGTTTTTCATATTTGAGGCCCCTTTTGAATTGAGCCATGTGTCTCGAGCACTAGCGTAGCAGAGCGAGGGTCAACTTCTCTCCACTGTGATCGCAGGAGCGTGAAATGTTGCATGAGTGCACCTGTACCTCCCAGATCCTGCTATTGTCTAAACAGAGTGGTGGTGCTGGAGGAGAGTTTCAGTGTTTTGTGGAGTCTGAAAAGTGGGGACAGAGGAGATTTAAGATGATTAAAGTGAGGACGAAAACCAAAATACAAAATACACCACAAAAAAGAGACTGTCACTTGGGTTTGAGAAACTCTCCTACCATTACTGCCAATGAATAAGCTAGTTAGAAACTTTGGTTTAACCACAAAGTTTACATAAGAAAGCTAATTAAATTAAGATTAGCATCAGAACAAAAGTAAAAAAAAACTAATAAAAAACAGAATACTTTCAAAAGCCACTAAAATGTCAGAGGACTGGAGTGAAATAGACTGGACTTATTGATAAAGGCAAAACAACGCACAGTATAATAAATAATGGAGTATAGCACAGCAATGACGGTATTTCTGACTTTCCCTATATAGCTCATGCACACTCAACAAACTGAATTAAATGTGATTAAATCTAATTAAAAAGTCAACCTTTCTGCTTAGATACCATTTAAAATACATGCACGGTAGCATTGTGCTAATTAGCTGCTTACCATCATTGTAAAGCATTACATCATTTGACCTAGAGGTGATTTATCAAGCCACATAGCACTGTTTGGTCTTTTGGAATTTAATAGATATCTTCACTGGACTTTAGAAAACAGGACGGGACCTTCAACGGGTACAAGTGACGATGCATGTCATGCTCTTTGCTGCAGCTCTTCTTCATCTAAGTTCAAGCCAGACGCCAGGGGTATCTATGCAAGAGTGAATTGATTCTTATCTGCATTATCTAGGCTTGTTAGTCCAACTAACTATGTAAACATTGGTTTAAGAGTATTACACATATCAGAATTGCATTTAATAATTGTATTAATGTTTAAGGAGTCAACGGAGGGGACAATCACAGCTCACTGTGTTTCTTGTCAGCCCTACAGAGTTTTCCAGTCCCTTCCAGTTTAACACCATGCAGCTGTTAGCAGTCATACTATCAGACCTACTTCACGAGAAAAAAAAACGAGGGACTGATTCTGAAAGTCTGACCTCCTCTAGCAGGCTGTTCTGCAGTTTGGGGCCTCTGACAGAAAAGTTAACTAAGCATGTTGTGTGTGTAAAAAAAAACCTAACCCTTTGTTAAAGTACAATTCAGCTTCACATGTTTGATCTCTGAAGCATGTAGATCTTAACCCTGTCTTGGCCCACTTATGAGCCTAATCTTGTCGTGAACAGTGTTCGTGGTTTTGACTGAGGTGTCTCTCTATGTCTCATCTCGCTCTGCATTTATATTTCTGCCTCTATTTTGCCCTTCACACTTTCATTCGTGTCATCTGTCATCTGTCATCTCCTGTGTGTCTGTTTTTCCGACCACATATCACTAGCCGACCGCAGCGCACGATACCCGATGCATCACGGTTACTCTGGCCATTCTTTAAGTCTCCAGTGGAAGACCAGCTCCTCAGCGGTGGGTATGGAAACCCATGATTGTTTTTTTTTTTTTTTTTTTTTTTGTATTTCACCCATGACCATCAACCTCTTCGTGATTTTCTGCGCTTGTGGTTTGACCTTTTTAGACATGCCGACGCACAGACAACACACAAGGCTTGAAGCTGAGGAAACGTGAGAGGCCAATTGCACTGGAACAAAGGTAGACAGACAAAAATAGATGTAGTGTTTTTCTGTCATAAAACATATAATGTCTGTATAAAGTATTAGTGACAGACAACAACTCGACGTATTAATGCTATATATATATACAAAAAAAAAAATACCTCAATGTTTGGATAAAGTTTCTCATTTGGTTAAAAAATACGTATCATTTAATACTGAAACACTTTTATTTTAAATTTGCTAAGTCAAGTTCACTCATTTGTCCCCTGTGGGCCACTATACACATCTAGTAAGCCACTGTAGGTGAGTCAGTGGTTCAGAAATTCCTCTCAGAGCACTTTGACCCAGAAAAATGGACCAGATTGTGATTGGAAACCACATAGCATGACTCTAAACAAGCAGAAAATGTTGGCATTGAGCAGCTGGCAGTGGAACAAAATGTCCATCCACTCCCACAGAAACCACTGCATCCAAGAAAACAAATAAACAATAGCATCCAGCAGTAGTCAAAACAATCAGGTTTAGCATTTATTTGCCAATAAACAAGCAAACATATCATTTCATAGCCTCATTTTATTTCCTCCAAACAGAAACACAATTCCCCATTGAAGCTAAAATCCCATCATGTTTTTTAGATTAGCATGTATATGTTTGTTATTATAACCATCTGTATGAACAGTGTGTATTTATAGTTGATTGAGTCTGCTGCTATTGAGCAACGAGGATCAGGTTTGTCGGGTTACACCTGTCTATTGACCGAGCCAATAGCATCCAACTTCACCACTGCAGCACTATGATTCACTACAAGGACATTCAGTGACATTTATCCTTCCGTAACAGCAACAAAGGTATACTCCTAAGAAACTGGTTATACTTAGCAAGAGTAGTGTGCGGGAAGACAGTAGGCCAAAAATGACGGCTTGGACTACTTTGGGACATTAAGGCACACAGACCTCATTTTAAATAGAACAGTAAAAGTTAACCCATATAAAAAGTTAAAAAGATATCCAGCGTTTGCATTCCAGGTGTGAAGGCAGCATGTAACCATGCAATGTTTACGTTTTGCAGAAATGCAGTTTACAACAGACTGAAGATTAACCATGTCGATGATCTGCTGTGATAGCTGCTAGAAAGGTGAGAAAGTGTTCTTCAGAGGCACAGAGGAAGTCGACAAAGGCTTCAAAGATAGAAAGGTTCATATGAATCTGACTTTGTATTTCTGCTATGGTCGAAGCCAGTAATACATGGAAAGTTAAGCGATGTGTTAGTTATCAACATAAACAAGATTAAGGAGAAATCCAAGTTCCCCTTGGCCCTTCACCTCATGTGACCGTTAAGTGCTGTTTCAATACAGAGCTACAAGGCCTGCTACAGGTGGAAATCTTCACCTAGCAGCTGGGACCCCACTTATCATGTGAACGTCTCAAGCTTCATACAATAAAACATGAACAACTGAGCAACTGTGCTTGTTTGACATAGTTAGAACCAATTTTTCTGAAAAGCTGGAACTTTGAAATGATCAAAAGATATGTCCCTTTACATAACCATAAAACCATGATATTCCTAACAGATGTTAAATATTTGTATTATTATTTGTAATTCTTGTTTGACATGTTTGTGCTACTCTGTGTATGGAAACATCTCCAGCTTCATTTAGAGAGCTACCTGATCCAAACATTTCAATGTGTTTCTATGCTAATATGAGCTTATTAGCACTAATTGTTTAAATCTCATCATTACTGTCAATTCTGCCGTACACACAGTCAGGGGAGTGTCCAGACTTTTTTTTGACTGGGGTGGCCCAACTAGGGCTCTGACCTATGCAGGAGTGGCATGATGCATGAGCTCACTCTTTGAATTGATTTCATGCATTTATTCTTTCAATCTTTCTGACAAGAGAATGGGAACATATAAATGGTCTTAGTTTAATTCTTGAAGGACTCAAAAAGGAGACACATATCTAAAGTCACCCTTTAAAGTGTCGTGTTGCTGGTAGTTTTCTTTAAATGTCAATGTAGCATATTTTCTATTGTTAGTGCACATGTATTTCATAAGACAGTGGGTAGAGAAGGAATGGTTCAATGAGCTGACTGGAAATGTTTTTGGTAGCGAAACATTTCCAATAAATGTGTATCTGCAAGTTAGACAGTGTGCAGGAATTTTAATGTAAATTTGTATAGACCAGTTCTTTCCTCCAGCCGGTCTTATGAAACATAGAAGTGCAAAAACCAAATGTGGGCTTAAACAAATACAAGGAATAAAGAAGAATACTTCAAAATTATTATGAAATCAAACATATTCAGAGTATCTTAGTTGAAACAAACATGTATATGTGTTCTAAAAGGACTTAAAGAAGCTGCCACCATGGTTTCAAACTATTTTGTAGAGAACATGAGCATGTACCGAGTCTCATCCCAATCCATTCAAGATCTTTGTTTGAATGAAAACCTTATGCAAGTGGCTGACATTACCATCCACCCTCAGATGAGATGAATAAAAAGTGGGGGGGAAAAACTACATTCTTAGTCACCAAGGGAAACACTACATACTCTACACTACAACACTACATGGATCCTTAACTTCCCCAAGAAAACTTTTGGGCTGCTGAAGTGCCCTTGAGCTACTCTCCTTCAGGCAGAGAGATGTTTTTCGATAGCTGAACTTTACAAGAGAATGAAAGTAAGAGAAGGAACATTGTGGAAGACTTCCTAGTTTTGATGTGCAGTTTGTTTAGAGTTTGTTTACTATAGAAACTGAGCACTGGTCATACTGTTTGAACACTAGATGCTTGATGATAAGAGGGCAAGCATTCAGAGTTAATGTGAGTGAACGACTATTGTCCTGCTGTGTGAGTGGAGGAAAAAGGTGTGGGTGGGATGGTGTGAGTGTTAGGTGGTTAGCAGACAGTTGTGGGAGGTAGAGGAAGGTGGCAGTGGTGGAGGAGTAGGGAGGGGGAGGGGGGGGGGGGGGGGGGTTGTCAAGCAGGGTCATGAAGAGCCCATGGAAATGCAGATCGCCTCTCTATATTCTATTGCCAGGCATCAGCTTTGATGAAAAAAAAAAAGAAGAGGGATTTAATACGGACTAACTTTCACCGTGCCGCCAGCTCCTCCTGCCTCCTCCTGCCTCCTCCCGCCTTTAGTCCCCCACTGATTCTCTGCCTCACCCTTTCTCTCTTCAACTGACAAAACAGACCCTAAGGCACCCCGGGCTGCCTCCTCCATCACATCCATCTCTTTTCGCTATTCACTGTCTTTTCACTCCTCTAGTCTTTTCTTATCTAGCCTCAGCAGAGGGTTTTGCCATCCCAAGCAATCCCCTAATTGTAGAGATTTTAAAACAAACTTTTAAGAGTTGTATAACTATAGGAAGTTGTGCAAATTTGGGCGTATATGTATTTATTGTGCTTTATTTTCTAAGATATTTCAGTGTGTCACAAATTGCCTCAAACTGCTCGTCATCTTTACAACACACACACAGCTGCACCTCTCCTCTAATAATGCACACAGCAGCCTGTCCCGCCCCGCCTCAGTACATGACTTTGTCTTTGTGTGGACGTTAAAGATGCTCAAATAATATTACTCGCATTTTGAAATGATTCACCTCGATGTTACATTATCACACCAGGTGACGATTACATCGTCAACTGATGACACGTATGGCAACGATCGGCCTCAACCAAGAGTGCTGCAGAAAAATATAAAAACAGCAGAAGAAGAGCTTCAGTTTTAACATGAGATGTCAATAGGTGCATTTAGAGTAGTGATATACCAGCAGACATCACCCCCCCCACCCCTCTCTCTCTCTCTCCCTCTCTCACTCTTGGGATGATTATTATAGACAGATAAAATAGATTAATAAATATACCTGGATTGCCGTAAATATACAGTACTTGGGCAGCACCCTGAGTATTGATTATGTGTTGGGAACACTGTGAATATAACTGGTCAACACTGATGCTAATGTAAACATTGCTCTACTCGACAGGGTTATTACATAAAAATAACTTTCTAACTAATCTATGTCACTCTACATCTGATGACCATATAGTCTCTCGGAGCTAATTGCTATGTCACTTACGATTTAGCCATGCCTTAAACAGATAAGAAAATCAGTGCCAAGATTTCTTCCTCAGTTTCTTCCCCATACTGTATATCAATTCATCCTGAGATGTGACGATGGAGTTGGAGTTTAAAGACGACGTTAAGGACCAGAATGTCCAGCTGCATTTATGTGCCAGTGTCTGTTTAAAGAGATGAATAAAAAGCTAAATTATCGTCAGTTACTCGCTGTTGGGTTCCAGGATTTACATTAAAGCTGATGCTTTGAGTTTTTTACTGTCCAGACTGAATGTTTCCTTCGTACAGGCAGTGTGTGCTAAAACACTGCTGAACAATCTTAACCATTCAACACCAAAAAAAAAATTCCTAGCCCACATATTCGTATCTATATAAATAATCTGTGTATTAGAAAAATGTAGACAGTCACTTTCAAAAGCTAATCCCATATTCTAAAATAGATATTGAGCAAAACATTGATTTGCACAAAAAGCTTCTCACTGCTACAAAACTCTGACAATGAACCTGTAATCTACCAAAAATGATTCAGACCTCGTTTCTCTTTATTCCGACCTGAATGCAGCACTGTAAAGGACAGATCAAATGTTTTGTCACATATGCAACCAAACTTTGATATGTAAATCAAAGAAGTTGCATTTTATACAACCCCCTTCCTCAAGTCGAACAATTTCAAATGTATTTGCTCTTTGAAGCATTTAAAAAAAAAAAAAAAAATTTACACAAACATCTGCTTTTGCTGATCAATCACAGAACAGTTTATGGAAAAAATTAAAATGGAAGAAGCAGATGCAGTAACCGATCTCTAGCATGGGACACATCCAACGTACACAAGTACAGATTTGAACAAAAAAAAAAAAGCCTCACTCCTCACAGATAAATTCCTCATGCGCTTCTCCATGCTCTCAGGACTTGTTGATGGGCCACTTAATCCGAGCTGAATATAAAACCTGGTATTGTTTGTGAAGGACAATATACTGTAACACCCCTCTCCTCCCCCTAGACCGATTCAAAAACACTTTCCCTCCTCACTCATCTCACCCTTTAGCCTCTCCTTTCACCACAAACCTGCATTTCTGAATACTAAAAAGAAAAGAACACGCTAAAAAAAAAACCCATCAGAGTTCAGGGTTTTGAGGTGGTCTGGAAAATGCAGAGTGGGCATATTGAAATACAGATAAAAGAGAAAAAGGGAGGAGTGAATAGTGGGGCTGTGCAGAAACGGTTGGCTAATTAAATCTTTATACCGTCTCTTCTGAGGAGAAGCTAATCTGCTGGGTGGGAGCTGGCTTGTCTGCTTTTTAAAGAGTTTTGAAAAACTTTTTCTTGTTTCATGCATTCTTTTCCTCAGCCCACCCCTGGTTTTCTTTTGCTGTAGTGAAAAAATAATTCACTGCGTTTGATGGAAGATTGAGTGCGAGGTGGACAATGCCGAAGCTCATTACTGGAACGAAGGTCTGAAGAGAGATGTCGAGAGAGGAAAGGAAAAAAATAAATCACACAGCAAGGAGGAGGATTTAGAGAGGGAAGAGAGAAATGCAGAGCAGGAGTTTTAGCTTACATTTGAATGTATGAATACAGTGGGTGGTGGGTGAGGGGTGGAATAACAAAAAAAAAAAAGGGAGAGAAAAAGTGCTGTAAAAGAAGCAGTTAGTGGCCAATTGCATATAAGTAGGACACACTGAGACTGCACTTTTGTCTTCATCCCAAGGAGACGAAAAGGAGGAGGGGGAAGAGGGGAGTCAATGATCTGAGATCAGATGTTTCCTCCTGATAACAAGCAGCTGTGATGATCACTTCCAGACGCTGAGCGGGTTTTTTTCTGCAGCAAGGCCAGAGGTTGACGTCCATATGCCCTGACCCCGGCCCCCACATCCTCCACATCTCTCCCTCTCTGCCTCCCCCCCCCCGCCTTCCCCCCCTTTCATTCCACCTTTCCAACTGTCCAAACCGAGTCAGGAGACTGTGAGGCCCAAATGCTATTTGCTAAATTAGATAATAGAGGCTGTCCACAGTGTAATGGCACTCTAGTGTGGAAACAATGTTTTTTTGTTTTTCAGGACAGAGTAGAAGTTGTTGTTCATCAGCTGATTGGCCGATCTCTATTTTTACTCGCCATCAGTTGGGGCGGCTGTGGCTCATTTTGAAGGGACCTTGGTTGTGAGCCGGAGGGTTGCCAGTTCAAGTCCAAATTAAGTACAAATCTAATATGGAAGTTGAACATGTGCATGGAGATCATTGCTTCGTGCATACATTCTGTGGTCATGCGCCAATGCAGGATATAAATGTTCACGCATGCAACTCACCCTGAAAACTTCGGGAAGTTTGCACAAAATTCCTCAAAACTTCCTGAAGTTTTGTGAAATTGTGAAAACGCCAAATAACAGAGTGAAAAGTTGTCAAAGCCATTGGAATATGATTGCTTTCATTAATCTAATTTCCAGCTGCAACTAACAGCTGTTCACAACAAGGAAAAGGTTCAAAGAAAAGATACTCAGGAAAGGTTTCAAATATTTCCCTCATGAGGCGGTGGCGCCCCAAACGGAGCTAAAAGGTAACTGATATTATAAATTCAGTTGTACAGAGATATCCCTCCAAATTACTGATTATGGAGCTTGATATCTTAATTGGCCACTGCTCGCTTTAAAGTTTGATTTTATGTATGATGGTATGTCAGTGTTGCTTTTACATTCTGTGCATGTTTCCTGCATTGGTGCAGAATCAGTCTATGAGAGTCTACAGCAGCACTTATCAGTACTTTGAATTTCCAATGGATCAAATGAGTATGAGCTCAGTGAAAAAGGTCCCTTGTACAGACTCACTGATTTTAAAGATGGCCCCATGCCCCATACTACAGGTAGCCTGTAGTAGCACTTCCCAGCATCTTGTAGTTACTTGCATTTTTTTAAATATTCTATTAAACTTGTGTTTGTTTGGCTGCTCTTGTGGTTTCTGTTCCTTCATTGTAATATGGAATGTCATAAGCCTTTATTCAAATCAAACTTCCACTTAGGGATTAATGTGCCCTACCTTTAAATTAGTCACTCATCACTCTTCCCTTTAGTTCCGCGGTTCCTCCTCCCCTGAGCTCTTTGTTTTGGCTCTTTGACCCCACTGTAACGGTTTGGGATTTCTCTAAACTACATCTTTCTCCTTGTACACCAGCATATGTTTGATTTGGTGAATCACCCGAGAAAAATCTGATACACTGAATGTCAGCATACAGTTTTGTTTCTGAAGACCAACAAAAACCAGGATACTTTATGTGACTTAAAGGCCAAAAAAAGGTCATTATTTGCTCGTATCAATATGTTCATAAATTAACCTTCATAATGGTTTTTGTAAGGAAAATTTGAAACAAAACAGTATGTATTTTATGACTGTACCATTCAATCAAATGGAAATAATCCAGATGTCTTGTATATTATTTTCTACACATTCTCCATGTTCTGATTGCGGTTTATTTGGAAACTTTGGCATCCCCTCTCAAATTTAAATGAAGTTATGTGACTTTCAACAATGTTTGGCTGTACTTTGTCAGGCAGCTACACTGCCAACAGACTTGAGTTACGCTGCACAAATGATTAAAAACAAATGTAAGGCATGCATACAATTTAAACCGACTGAGAACAACCGACCTCATTAAAACACTAAAAGATGCATGAAGAGAGAAAAAACAGAGACAGGTAGAGAGTGAGGGAATGAAAGGAGAGGGAAGAGTTAAGTCCATTTCCTGAGAATAAATTAAAAGCGTCTTGTAATCACATTGCAGGAATGCAGTCGGTGTACACTGTTAAACACTCCCTAAGCCCTGGCTCCACTTCACTCTCTCAGCCCCTGCACACAAAGGAGCCTTTGTTCTCTGCTGCTCTTGAAAAGCAATGCTCAGTCACTCCCTCCTCCTTTCCTCCTCCTCCTCCTCTCCCTCGCTGCTCTCTCGCTCTCGTGCTGTTTCTGTCATTCTCCACTCTCTTTCACTCCTCTTTCTGTTTCTTTCATTCACTGCCTCTTTTTTTTGGCCCTTCATATTTCCCGTTCTACTCTATACAGTATGTCTCTATTTCTCTTTCTTCCCTCTCTTGTGCAGAAGTCTGACTAGAATTTTGCACACAGCCAGACGTAACATGCGGCATACATGTACGTTAATCATGTCAAACACAAGTAAATTGTAAAAGCCCACCGTTATTACCATTATCCACCCATTATTTGCCTGGCTGTAACAAATCCACAATGCCCTCAACATAACCAAGATTCGTGATTTCTTAAAGTTTGCTTCCCCCAAGATTTGCCCGGCCCCCACCAACAGCTTTTTCTGGTTAACCACACATTTACGGTAAGAAACTGTAATAGGGTGTGGAAGAGGAGGGTGGGGGTCCTGGTCTTTCTCTTAGCCCTCCAAAACCCCTCCACCCTGTCTTGAAAATATTTAGACACCACATAGATACACAACACGCACTGCACTACCTACCAGATGTGGCGTGCACGCACCTGGTACAATGGGAGCCCTTGGGCGTGGAAACTGTTATTTTGTTAAGCAATCAGGTCATATGTGACAAGCTTATAAAGCCTCCTCGTTTGAACATGTTCCTCTTGGAGAAACCCTCGCAGGCTCCTCCTCCTCCTCCTCCTCGTCCGCTGAAACCTGGCAGCCGTCACCTGTTGATGGACTTTTCTGTCAGGTCAAAATAAAGCACACAGGCATGTCTCTTCACTGAAACAAGGTTTTATAGATTGACTTATCTGTCGTTTGAAGTATGCAATACAAAGATCATTCACTGTAACTATCTCAGAGCTACTGCTTGTAAAGTTTTACACTTTGGACTCAATCACCAAGACTTAACTCTTGGGAAAATAAAAAAGAGTGTTTCCGTTTTTCCGCCTTATTTGTGTGTTGTCCTTAAACATACTACACATACATACATACACATGTCCCATAAAGGTTGTCATTCATAATTTTTAGAGGAAACAGCTCATTGTTGCTATAATAAGGTACGGTACTGATGTGAGCTTATTGCTAACATTAACATGCTAACATCCTCAGAATGCCTGATAGCATGTAGTTTATGTTTAGTAGGATAGTTTTAACCTTGTTAGTTATGCATGTAAGCATGCTCACATTTGCTAATTAGCACTTAATACAAAGCAATACAGAGGCTAATTTAAAAAAAAAAATGCTACTTTAGAATAACTTTATTTTGTTTGATATGCTGATAGCACAATTTTTAAACGGTCAGCTGCTCTCAATCAAAACAATAACCAAATCATTTGACGTTGCGGCTGGAGGGGAATCATGGGAGTTCTCTCTGCCGCATACAGGCAGCTTTCAGAAGCAGTTCCTGCTTCCTTATGCAGAGGTCTTCGACATAACATCCGGTGTTTCCTTGGCAACGATTAACATTTCGTGTCTGTCATGGTGGCTCTATCATGGCAGCCGCCACAACAAGACACATCCCGTTACAACTATAAAATTAAAGATTTCTCTGGCTTTGATAACTGTTGGAAATACTTGAGGTAATGTAAGTACTTAACAAAGAATATATATAACATAGGTTTAGTCATTTTTTTTAAACTAATTAAGCTATTTTAATGGAAACATTCTAATAAAATTCTGTATATTATACCTTAAAGTCAGAGATCAATTGAAGGTACCATCCTTTAGGTTTTTTTCTTTGAATATTTTTTAGTTTTCATATTATTTGCATGCGTGCATGTTGTATCTCGTCATAAACTTGGCATGACAAAATCTTTATGATCATATCTTTCAATGTTTTTAAAGATGTTTTTGTAGAGGGGGAATACAGACACACCCAAGTGCGTGAGGTTTCCATTTCACACATATTACACTTACAGTGTAACTTTACATACAATAAAGATAAAGCTCCTGTGGTAAATAAGTTCTTGCTGGTGTACTCTCAAACTCGGCCCTGAGCCACTTAAGGCAGCTGTGTCGTTTGATGATCTTGTTTTCTGACCCATCTGGGGGGAAAAAAAGATCTGCTTTGTATATTTTAACATATCTCTGCCTGTGGGTATAATGTCCAATAAAGTAATTATAGTGTTCTTTCTCACGAGGTTCAGCGTGTCTGGTCGTGCCTGACTGTAGCCCCGCCGCACTGAGAGAGCCCGAGGCGTGAAGTGCAATCACGTCCATCAACTCTTATCAAACCTGTCACAGGGTGTCTGACGCAAGACGGCCTTGCACAATCACCTCCCGACAGATGAGTACAAGCCGCAGAGGGAAGGTTTAACCCTGACAGTATATCATTATTATAAGGTCTTTCACAAAGATTCACATCTGTGGCTTCTGAAATGTTTTAGAGAAAGTTGAACACAGATGGGGAAAGTACTTTTTTGAAATTCTTAATAATAATCAATGAGTAAGAATATTTCGACATTCACATTTGTTTGTCCATCCATCCATTTTCTTCCACTTATCTGAAGTTGGTTTGCGGTGGCGGCAGGCGAAGTAAGACTTCACTGCTGCAAGCACGTGTCAAGCTGAACAGAATAGATCGAACCAGACAGGAAGTCAGACTAGGAAATGCACAGAGCATCCGAATAGAACACAATATACAGACTCCTGATAGCGTAATCAACCTTAGGTCAAAACAGGAACTAAACGAACAGCAAATCATACTGGCTAGCATTGGTAGCTTTAATCTAAACTCTGCTAGAACATGAAAACGCTCTATCAAAATAATTGTTAATGAAACAAAAGCTTATGTTACAAAAAGTCCTACCTTTCTAAATATACAATAAAAACTTGCTGTCCTTTTAGCAACTTAGCCAGCAATCTTGTCAATGTGTCAGTTAACTAGCTAGCTAGCTTGAAATATGTGTATCCCCCTTCAGTGAGTCTTTCATCAAATAAATGGTGTACAATTCTGAGGAATGGTACCCAGGTCTGTTGGGGGAAAAAAAACACAATTGTGGAGTGAATGGCCTAACACAAAGCCTGGCTGGTTAGCTTCGTTGCTATTAGCACATTCGCAAGAAGCCCCAATAAATCAACACGATTCCAGTTTGAGATTTCACCAAGATTTATTTGATAGAATCTAGTAGGACAACTTAGTTTTAAGAGAGGGTTTGTAAAGGTTTTAGTACAGTTTCTTTTAACCTACAGTGTTTGGTCTGCATATAATTTTTGTTTTAGCTTGTGTTGTTTTTGTTCCTGATTTCTTTCTTTCTGTTTATTACTTCATTTAATTCCATGAATCCAGTTTATATTCCGTGTAAATCTTTTTTTTTTTTTTACTATTGTAAGAAGCTTTAAATAAATATTATTTTACTTTATAACACACTAAACCGAGCACAGCAAAGCACAGCGAATCCCAGAAGCATGCAGCAACCCGTCTGGCCCTTCCAGCAAAACTGTTTCACCCTCTGCAAACACACAATGACACACGCAGGCACAGGCAGGACTCTTTCTCTCAGTGTCTCCTCATCCTGATCCCAGATGCAGACCTGTAGCAGCCTGTCTAAAACCAAAGCACCTTTACGGGGTGAGTGAAATAGCTCAGGGTGTAAATGCACTGCAGGCAGGGCTGGGCTCATCTCAACCCTCAGCCAAACAGCTCTGGTGTCTTTGATGGCAGCTACACATATCAGAAGAGTGAAAGGAGACACTGATCTGAGGTGTTGTGAAGGCAGAACACCCCCACAGGCAGGTTCAACCTGACAGTCACTTCCTTTTATTGCTATTTCAGAGCAAAGAGCATTGAAAAGTTTGTGTTTAAAAGACTGTGTGAAGGGAGTCAGGCTAAATCACACAGCAGCATGAGCAGTGTCAAGGTTTGTAACACAAACAGATTGCAGCCTTGACTCACTGTCTGGGTACAAGTCTTGGACACAATGTTCTGACACACTCAGATATATACAAACACATACTCCTGCATCCAACACAGAGGGCTTTCACACCTTCCCCATCTCTTTCTACAAATAAATCCATCCTTTCTTTAGGTTTGTTTCCGTCTGCATGTTTTGTTACAAAAGATCTGATGTCCAGTTGAATTGTATTTGTTTGTCTTTTCTGGCGTCGTCTTTTGGCTTTCCTCCTCTTTGCTTTGCTTACATTCTGCTCACAGAGGGGGTCAGTGGCGGAGAAACAGATGAGAAAAACATCTGCACTCTTTCCTGGAGGAGGACACTCTGAGAGCTGTATTTATTCAGTTATGATTCATTTATGAGCCTCCCTGGTGAAATAGAATTGGTTTCAAAAGCACCAAAACTCAAGCAGCTATTCTTAAATTCAAATAAAGTTCAGCTTTTACTTAGTTTTGGGGTTTGAATTTCAGTTTACGTAACACTTAGCCCGTAAATTACTCAACAGTTATCGTTGGAGTTTTTCAATGTGACCTTCCCGATTTATCTTTGGAGCTTAGCAAGTCAAGGGCCCAATCTCCACCCTAAAGCCTGAGAACTGAAACCTCACAGGCATGCAGATAGTATAAAAAGGAGGAATGCAACAGACTATTATGACACATTACCTGGTAAAAAAAAATGCAGTTATCATTTGTAATATTTGACTCAAAAACAAAAACTACTCTGCTGTCGTGCAATATTTGGCCACGACAGTGATAAACCCTGTGATGTCACTTACGGATATACTAATTGCATTTTCTCTTCTTCAGTGCATTTCCATGCTTGCTTTGTTTACTTTTTCAGTCATTTAGTTTTTTGTTTTCAGAATTTATTTTTCTGGATCACTTATGTTCTTCCCATCATCAAGTTTTCAAGGAAGGCTTTGTAAGCCCCACAGGAAAGTCTGCAGATGAACAGATCCATGGCCAGTGCATCATTTGGTGTTGAAACTTTGCATCAGAGTCCTAATGCACTTGATAACTTGACCATTGGACAACCCCAAGTACTGTCACACTAAATGCGGATTGGGTCTAAAAAGTCTGTGGGTCTGAGATTGTGATAGTTGGGATTTGGCCAAGGTTAAAAACAACAGACATGGTATATACTGTAGTATTTTATGCTACTGTTTGAATTTGATCATGAATTTTTTTTCCAAAGCAAAAACTAGATAAGGTCACCTTTACCTCAGGCAGGTTTGCCCTCTGCTTGATTCCATAACCATTTTCCTTCAATAACTTCCAGTAGGAAATGTCACACTGTCCCATGATGGCACATATTTCCATAAACTGCTCTGGGTGAAAATGTGCCATGTGGTGCGGCTAATCTTCTGTCAGCATTCAATTACTGGTGTGATTCACTCACAGAGTGTCAGTTAACTTTGTTCTATTTATTCCATGCCAGTTCAGGGTGCGTTACCAAGCCCTGCCTGCTCCACACCCTGCCTTCATGTGCCATCCGCTCCAAATTTGCTCCTCCATAATGAATCAGGGTAATCATAATAATCATCTGAGCCTGGATTTAGCTCTTTAGCTACTTCAACCACAATGCAAACAGGAATACTGGATGCAATGAAACGAAGGATGACAAATCTTCAGTAAGCTCCGCTCTGAGTATTGTGTTCCCTTTATTGGCCAATCACTGCATGACCTTTGACCCTGTGTTAAAACTGAGCCTCTGGGTTGATGGGTTGCTCTGTTTTGACCACATGTGGATGGTGGATTAGAGGCAGCAGGGTTACATCTGTGGATTTACTTAGTTTCCAATACTTATCATCATTTTGCATTTATATTTATTAAAGTAGGGCTGATTTTAAGATGAGGTTAGCACAGCATTTCATCAGCTTGGAAATCTGTAAATATGTTATTTGAATATTGAATGGCAAACAAATAAGATTTTAGGCAACAAGTGCCGTATAAACTCTTAATCTCACCTCTCAATCTAAATGCAAATAAAGATGCAAAATAGACAAGTGATGTTCAAGAGTAAGCCACATGCTCCAACTTTCTTGACAAACAACAGCCAGTATTTTTCTTTACCGCTTTCAAAGTGAGGTTTGTGTAGTAAGAAAGTTTTTTATGCAATGTGTGGTTAGAAAGTTTTTTATGCAATCAAGAGAAATGGCTTAATGTGTGAGCTTTGAGTGACATCCCCACGCATCCCCCACTCTCCACTCCCAACAATCCCTGTCTCTCTTCAACTTGTTAAAAGGGTACAATTAATGTATTATAGTTTTAAGGCCAAGGTTTGACCAGTTCCAACATCCACATGTTCATTGACATTGACGTTGCACACACTGAAAGCTGACACCAAATTGGATTGAAAGGTCAGGGTTGGACTTTTGTGTGTGTTTGTATACATACATACATACAGGCTGCATGCCTTGAAGCACATGTGCTGAAATCTACTTGTGGGTATCAGTTGTCGTGTTCAAATGCGTCCATGTACAGAAACTCAAGATGTGTTCCAGGAAGTGACGGGGTGAAGAGAGGGGCCAGGAGCATGGAGCGTATAAAAGCTAATACTCCTGTGTTCCCCTCTGGACATCATTGACTCGCAGCACGTCTTCTGAACCCTGGGGGTAAGGGGCTAAAGATCATGGGTCGCTAAGGTTATGATCCTCCGAGTCTTCCCCTTGAGGGACAAGCAGCATATCACACGTGTCTATTTATAGCTGTTTATAACTCTCTTTCCAATGGCCCTGTGTATTACTGCACTTCTCTGGAACTTGCTGGCTAGAAGCATGAGGCCGACGGTGTTTACGTGTGTCGAATGTGAGGCTGCAAAATGTGTTTCTGCGTGCGTGTGTGTGTGTGTGTGTGTGTGTGTGTGTGTGTGTGTGTGTGTCTCTAATGATAGATAATAGCAGTTTTGAGTTTGGCACAGTGTTTGTGAATGATTACACCTTTGTGTGTTTGTTTGGGTGTGTGTGCGGGACAGAGAGAGAGAGATGGAAAGAGAGAGGTTTGTAGTGTGATAAAGTGACTGTCTAATTGCAGAGAGCCTCGCTGTGTGGCATGTCAGATTGTTCTTCCCCTGTGGCCCTGAGGTCTCCTGCAGGGGGAATGTGTGTGTGTGTATGTGTCTGTGTGTGTGTGTGTGTGTGTTTGTCTGTGTGTGTAGCTGCACGTTTATGTGTGTGTGTAGCTGCATATGTGTGTCTTAACTGTGATGAATTTCAACTGCCTGCTTCAAGTCTTGGCAGGCTGCCTGAGCACCAGGAACCCACTCAACCATATTGCATGCTCACTCAGAAGAACACCATACATTTTTACCTTTATGTGGTTCACTCAGCTCTGTAGTCCATTACGCCACTTGTATATGTGTGTGTGTGTGTGTGTGTGTGTGTGTGTGTGTGTGTGTGTGTGTGTGTGTGTGTGTGTGTGTGTGTGTGTATATGTGTGCTGAATGAGAGCATTTGAGAGAGTTGATGGAGAAAACTGCACAGACTCCCTGCTTGCTGGGCCACAATGGCTCACATTGTTCTGGTGCTATAATCAGAGCGGACATGGAACTTGGCCTGGAGACCAAGAGGTCTCTGCAGCCCTGGACACAGGTGCTGAAACTCAGATCCACATCAAATCCTGGACAGGAGGGTGAACACAGGGGGTGTAGTGGGTTTAACGTTGGAAGTTTTTTTTTTCTCTTTTGTTTTGCTGCATTTTGGTTGACTCGTGTATGTCATTATGGTCATTCTTCATTTTAGTCCATCTCATAACAGGCTCATCATGGGAGCTTAAAGCGTTGTGACACCAGAGTCCCAAATTGAATCACATTAGCTCCGAGAATACTGCGACCCCTAACCTGATGCTGTCAACACTCATTATTTACTCTCTTTTTTTTTTAAGGACTTATTTGGGATTTTGCATTTAGATTTACAGAACAGTGGATAGAGTAGGAAATTGGAAGAGAGAATGAGGAAAATAAAAAAACAGCCTCCTTACATGGGGCTGGACCTAACTGCTAGGCCATCAGCTCCCCACACTCATTGTTTTCTGGGATCAAAGCATTGGAAAGTGCATGTTTAATATTTATTATTACATATACTTTCATTTAAAACCTCAAAAGCAATGCCGATTTCCAGAAAACACAACCTTATTAGTCTGAATAATTCTCAAATCTCATTACAAAATGATGTTTCTTACTGACAATAATCCCCACACAAAGTTTTGAAAATTGTGTGACTTTTCCCTTTAAGGTTGATATTCTTTGCACCAAGTCCTTGCTGAATCAATGGACTGAGATATATCACCATGGGTTATGCCAAAATGTTCAGTGCTACATAGCTTTATTAAGATGGCTGGAAATGTGGTCCCTGCTCTGGCTGTTTTCTGTTTTTGATAGCAAAACAACATGGAACAGGTTAGATTAGTTTCACTATTTAAAGTAATAGTCAACACTTTGGCAAGCTCACTTATTTTCCAGCAGTTAGATGAGAGGAGTGATACCACTCTCATGCCTGTGAGTTAAGTAGGCCTGTTGAGCTGAAGCCAGGAGACGCTTAGCTTGGCTTAGCTTAGCGTAAATACCAAAAACAGGAAACAGCCCTCTAAAGTTAGAAATATATTTTGACAACTTAGTTAGGTAAGTGTATGTTCATCACGTGATGTACATTGTTTGTTTGTATAAAAGAAAAAATCTAAGTTTGTAGTTTCAGGGGGAGTTATTTATTTCACTAAATGTTAACTCTTCATTGCTTTGGTTGTAGCACATGTACAATTAAGACACAACATGTTTTTTTAGAGACATGTAGAGGTATGAGTAGATATATTTTGAACCCCTTTTGACAGAGCCACACTACCTGTTTCCACTTGTTTCAATTCTTTATGCTAAGCTACGCTAATCGGCTCTTAGCTCCAGCTCTGTACTCTGTACACAGATATGATCAACAAAGAAACAAAAAGTCAGGAAATCATGACATGTTGAAATATTGCTTTAAAATCCTGCCAAATACACTCTTATTAAAAACAATATATAGAGATCTAGTTCTGTTTCCCTCTATTCTACTGTGCCTTTATTTACATCTTGAAACTAGCATCAACACTTTTGAATAGCTATAGCAGATCTTTGCTAAATAATCTTCCCCTTTAGAGGGAAACGTTTGAAGCATGCAATGAAATGGTTAAATTATCATATTTTCTAAGCGGTCTCTTCTACCACAGCCTTTGCTGCAGTTGTTGTTGTTAATAACTGACATCCTTTGTCGCTGCTGTTTCCTGTTTCCCATGGTTGGGCAAACATTTGTTTGAGTATTCTGATGCTTAAGTGATGACTTCACCTTCTCTGTTAAAAGTAAAGGTGCCAGGTGATACAAAAGACCTGCAGACTTTTGGCCCACCATGAAACTCTGTCAAATGCAAATATACAAATGATTTGAAACCACAGGATTTACACTAATATTCTAAACCTTGATGTGCTAAACTCTTTTTTCTATAACTGTTAAGTGTGACTCCTGTGGTGTACAAGCTGGGCCTTGTATGAATCACTTGCTAGAAGGTTTGAGTGAGGTAGATGAAAGATTCTGCTTTCAGCAACAGCACAGAACAGTGTGAAAACAACTTGTGTCACTCTAGCGACACCTCAACACCTTTTTTCTCTACGCCTTTCCACCGTAACTCAGGTGGAGATCTGTCAAAGTGGTGTTTTTTTAAGTGAACCTTAGGTATAACAAGTCCATTTACCCAACTATGAGTACCAGCAACAGAGCTGTGACTAATAATAAGCCAGTGGTAGAGCATGCAGGGAGCTGGTGTCCAAAGTTTTATAAGATTAGACCACAAGTTCTCTGGGGAGAGTCGTCTAATAAGAGGCTTATGATGGGCCAACAGTCTCCCAGGGGTCCGACTACGTTAATGATACAGCTTTTCTGTCTCTTTCTTTTTCACCCGCCATTGGAGCTGTGCCACTGGTTTTTTAAAGTGAGTTAGAATCTGGGATTGTTTGTGTGAGGTGTGAGATTTATTTCTCTGAACTGCAGTCGTCTATTAAATTTGTTTAAGGCCTGTTGTGTTTCATGTTGTACCAATAAGGGTGTTTTAGAAATTAAAAAAATGTTCTCGTAAGCCAGCTGTGAGGAGGTAGAGTTGAGTTAAGGCTCCTGGCTGGTGAGTCAGTGTTTCCACAGAGCAACTGTCCATTCTGCTTCTGACTAGACCTGGACGTGAGCCCCCCTTATAGCCGGACTGAGACAGCGAAAGAGCCTTTGCACACTGTACATAAATGACCACAGATTAATAAAAAGAGAAAAGACGAAATTTGCTCAAATCCCTTTCAACTCCAAGAAAAGATTGATACTCTTGTGTCGGTACATCATATAAACCAACACCCTGTTAGCTTAGCTTAGCTGAAATAGTGGAAAAGGGAGGGGAAGCTAGCTTGGCTCTGTCCAAAGTTCAAAATTCTGCTACCAGCATCTCTTAAGCTCCTTAATAAACAACTTGTGTCCTGTTTTTTAATCTTTAGGGAAACCTGCTTGTAAAAACAAGTTGTGGTTTTATGGGATTATTGTGTAGCTGGGAATTGTTGGGAAACTAGCAGAGATTCAAGTAAGTCACTCCAGTTGGCCAAGAAAGAGTGTGATGCATATGCCCCCTGAAAATGATTTAAAAAAATACATGACTGAACGGATTTAACAATTAGGGTATCATGTTTATATCAATAAGCTTTAAAGGTGCTTGAAGGCAGATTTCAATATCTTTTTTCTTAGCGAGGCTTGCTGCTTCCTTTTTGTTCCCAGTCTTTATGCGAAGCTAAGCTAACAAGGTGCTGGAGTACTTAATTAATTGATAAGATTTATAGATGGGTGATGGCAGGTTTTATCATCTTTGAACAAAGCAAAGCTAGCTGTTTCCACCCATTTACAGTTTTTATCCAAAGCTATGCTAACTGTGTGCTAGCAGAAAGACATATTTAACTGACTAATGAGCTATAAATATACTGGGAGGTATGCTTTGTTATCTTTGAACTAGACTAGCTATGTCACATGTTTCCAGCATTTCTGCCTAGCTATGCTAACCATGTTCTGGCTGTAGCCGTTAACATGATTTACTGACTAATGAGCTATAAAATTGCTGAACTGAACTTCTGTTGAGCTGAATGAGTCTCCAAGAAAACTGTGTTCCCCATGTCAGAAAGACATGTTTAACTGATATATTAGCTATAAAACTACTGAACGGCAGTTTTTAAATCATTGAATCAGGCTAGCTGTGTTAACCTTTTTAAATTTTTATGCTAAATCTTTGTCATTTTCTGTTTTATTTTTGTCTGTCTTCTATATCCTCTCATGGCAGGTGACACCCATGGCAGGTGTTCCCTGCCATGGGTTTTACCCGCCCTGGCTGGTTTTACCTGTGTCTTGTTATCTCATGATTGTCAGTGTATTTAATTCCTGTGTGTCCTTTATCTTTTTGACAGTTCTTTGTGTGTTCCCTTGTATCACCTATAGTTCCAGCATTTTACTAAGGAGTTTCTTAGAGTTGTAGCGTAGATCACTGCCTGATTTTTGCCCATTATCTTTTTGCCTGCCGTTGTATGTACGTTGTTTGCATGGATTATTGATAACGAGTGTACCGACTTTGAACAGTGCCTTTAATCGTATCTGCCCTTGTGTGAGCTGTGCATTTATTCACCATTCCATACTCTGCAGGCTTTGCCAAAGAAGCTATGCCAAAGTTTTCTCAGCAGTGGCCACAAACAGAAAGGCATGTTTAACTGACTAATGAGTTGTAAAAATGCTGAAAGGCAGGTTTTTGTTATCTTTGAACAAAGCCAAGCTATCTGGGTTAAGCAAACCCTGTACTAACTGTTACCATGTTAAAAAAAAAAAAAAAAGATGGAAAGTATCAGGATCTTGCCATTTTAGTCTTGGCCAGCTACAATCTTCCCAAAATGTCAAACTCTTCCCTCAAGTTTTTTTTTATGTAACTTAAGCGCCGTCATCAAAGGAAGTGTTTGGAAAATTCACTTACTAAGTGATGGAAAACTCTTGGAAAGACCATGCAATGATTCAGTATAAGAAATTTGTGTCAAGGTAAGCTTGATTCCACTGAGCAACTTCCATGGATTAATTATGAGGACTGCTAAGGCTTGTTATATAAAGGATGCATGAAGAAAGACTTTGTTAGAGGCAACCTCTGCTATGGCTCTTGTGTGTCTGATCACTTTACTTTCAAACATAACGGCCTTCATTCTCCACACACTCATGAGGGGATCGTCTCATGCGGCTTGTCAGCGTCGTGTTAAGCTGTAATAGTCGCACCATAACTTCTCAAAATTGATTTGATTCTGTGCTGTGTTTGTCTTGGCCGGGGCCCCGTCTTTGTGGTTGTGGTCTTGGAGTGGAAAGCAGAGGGCAAGAGGGAAAGAGGAGAGGGTGGAGGAGGTTGGAAAGTCTGCGGAGAGAGAAGAGGGTGGTATTCAGAGCATTATGTAAGACTTCAAACAGGTCCAGTCTGGCGTGGAGTGTTGATGTGAGAGTTGTAGGCCCCATGGGTCAGGTGGCCTCTCACATAGCCTCCCATATGGTCCGCATTTCCCCTCATTGCCTCCGCCCTTCGTCTAATTGGCAGGTAATGTATCGTCACTTTGGCTGATCTTCCCCTCCACCGCTGTTATTTTTCCCCTTTATTAATGGAAGGCGCAGTGATGTGGTGGTGATGGTGGTGGAGGTGATAGTGGCTCTGGGCTTGGCAGGAAGCCACCTAGGGGCCCAATGCTGACACTTTATACAGCGGCAGGTTTTACCAAGGTGTTCATTTCAGGAGCATCTCCTCCGCTTCGTCTGCTCCTCTTTCTTCTCCCCTCAGCTGCGGAAGGGAAATCAAAGCTAGAGCTGATACCGGAGACCTTATTCAATCTGATTGTGGTTACAACCTACACCCATCCCTGGGTTGTTACATACATATGGACACACACACATGCATACATACACACACACACACACACACACACACATACACGCATGCATGACTTTAGGCTTGTTCACATCCAGTGTGTGTTTTCTACCATTCATCACTCCACCTCTCACCATGTTATGCCACAATGCAGGTTTTTCTTTCCCCTCTCCCACTCATAACCAGCCAGGCAGCTTATTTTACAGCCTTTCTGCTCAAGTCACTGCTTAACATAACAATACACCAGCAGACATATGTTTGTCATAAACTACAAGGCTTGGAACTACATTGCAATTGTTTACACTTTGAATGAGGTTTTAAAAAGAACCATTGTACACCACATTTAATCATGCGCTGTACTTAATGCTCATAATTCTCTTGTGATTTTCCACTGCTGCTGGACTGTGGAAGAATAACTACAGCAAAACAACATGAACCAATCAACCTTAGTGGGACTGTAAGTAGTAGTAAATGCCAAACTTTGGTTGTTATGCCTCGCAGGCCAAGACTCCAACTGCAGTGACTCCATGTAAGGGCCTGGAACTCAAACATATCCAGATTCTGGGTTAGCACGCCGCTACAGACATGACAGTAGCAACATGAGCCTGGCTGAGATTGTCAAGTCTTTTTTTGGGGGACATAAATGTCCATAGGATTTCGCTAACATCCTGTGCCATGGATCAAGCCAACATTACCGTCTGGTGCACATGGAAGAGCTCAATTACATAACTTAAGACTTTCATTAGCCTCTCCGCTCCATTGAGTTCTCTGGGAAAGCTCCAGATGTGACTTCATGAAGGGCCCTCTCTATGCTGAGCCTGTTCGCTCTGTTCCGCTATGCCCCCTCCTCTCCGTCTCTGCAGCTGTAAGCACTCAGAGGAGAAGCAGGGAGTGAGTAGAGGGGAGGGAGAGTGCTTTATTAAAAAAAATCAGACACCCCCTAGACCCCCTTCAAAACAGTTCCAGCCCCACCCAGAGCAGGCCTTATAGTCCCCTTCCCCCCCATGGGTCTTCTAAAGTAGGCCAATAAGTCTTTTAGCATGTGGCCTCCCTGTCAGCCTGAGGTGGCTGACTAGACGGGCTGCTGCTCCAGGCGCAGGGGCAGGAAGTGGTAGCGGGCCAGGAGACGCTCTCTGAGAGGCTGCCCAAGTAAATAACCCTCCCCCTTTAGCACACATGCTCATACACATTCGTATGTGTTTGCATGCTCATACACATTCGGATGTGTTTGCATATGCGGCGGACTTGTACATATAAACATGCAAGTTGATGCATGGCTTTTAGAAACACTGGCGTCCTTTTACTGGGAAAACTGTTAATCTGGAAGGCACTGTCTTACTGTTAATATCATATAAGTTTATGGATGAAGTAAATTTACTTCAGGCATTTGGTTTTCTGCAACCACAATGCCCTTTTAAGACTGAAAATGTGGAAATTGTTGAAAGCATTCTAATCAAATTAATGGCTGTGTTGTTTGATCGCGTGTGTGCAAAGCATGAATTTGTACAGCTGTGTGCGCCACTGTGGAACGTCATACCAAAATCCAATGCCAAAACAACAATTTGTGCCTTAAAGGGGTACTTTGTTCTACACATTGCCTACATTTAGCATCCAAAACTTCTGATTGTGTCAGTGTGTCCTGGGTATGGTGGTTATGATGGTTTTCCAGAGCAGGGCTGATGTTTGTGTGACTGTGTGTTTCTGGGAAGACAGCGGACACAGGTGGGGAATCAGTTAGGGCTGTGATTTATCGTGGTCTCCTTCGCCTCGCATTGTGCTATGGCCTTCCTCTGGGCCCCAGAATGCTCTTACACATCATGTTCCCCTTTCTCGCCTATTATTCCCAGTGTTCGCTAACAATAAAGCCTGACTTGGGGAGTGGAAAATCCAGATGAATCCCCTTCTGAGAACAAATGTATTGTTTTTTCTGCATATAGGCCTAGTAACTGCCTAGGCAGTGCAAGTCTTTTCTTGTGGAGGTTCGAAGTCAAATATCTGTGTCTAAGACTGGTTGGGTAAGTAAAAATATCAAATCATATCTAAAATCTCAAATAGACATCCTTATCCTTGGGGCACAAAACAGGTCTTTACAAGCAAATTAAGTCTTTCAGGTGTATGCACATGCTAATTCATTTGCTCTTAGCAGTACCGTAAACAGCATTTTAGTATTCTCCTTTAAAAGCTTAATTAGGTCTATCACATTTTGGAGCTAAAACAAAATCCTTTGTAATTAGGTCTAAAAATTAAATACCACCAGCAAGGCCAGACAAATGCTACCTTTAAAAAAATGTGTCTGAAGTTGTAGACACTAAAGTTGACAATTAAAAACTAGCATTTCTAATGTCTGTAGCTGCCATAGTCTGTATACTGTGCACTTTTAGCAAACAGCCTCTATTAGCCCCTGTAAGAGTTCAATTGTGACAAGCTTACAAAAAAGTGTACCATAATGAATTCATATCTAACACACAATGAAAACTGACTCAGTAGTGTTTGTTACCTATAACTATATTTCATAAATAGTTAAAAGATTGATATTAGAAAAAACAAGTAGCCAACATGGGCTGGTTAGCGAGATCAAGTAAGCATAATTAATAGCAAACTCTTAAAAGTTTAAATTGATTTGTTAGTTTCGTGGAATTTTGTTTTTTATTTTAGTGAAACCATTTAGTTGCTAATAACAGGTGCTTGCTAGATCGCAAATTAGCTAAGGCTAACATTAGCGTCATAAGATAGCTTTCCTATCAGGCCTATTATTCAGATTTGGGATTAAGGAGACTGAGGATGAATTTATAGAAAACAACAAATGTGTCTTCTGGTAAAGTAAGCCTACAATATGTTTTGACTTCTCATCAATAATCAGCCGTTTTAGTTGTTATTCACTCAAACATTGTATATGAGTAGTGTGAAAGTCATACAGTGAGAATCAGATTCAGTAATTTAAATTACTAAGCACTGACATCGATGCTTGCTAATGTTAGCTAGCATGGCCATATACGCAAACGTAGCAACAGTCCAATACCAGACGAAGCAATGCTGTAGCAACTATACGGCTTGCTTTTGTGTACTATCCAAAACATTTTTTTAAGAATAACATGATAATGTTTACGAAGGAAAACTGAATTAATAAATAAAAGTTTATAACTCAGGATTACCTTTTCAAAGTTCCATTTCACAGGTGTTGATTCAGCGTTCAGGATAAATGTTAATTTATCTGCCAAATACGTATATATGTCAATAAAGCATTACCTGAATACTTTTACATCAACATAACTGTATTTTCTCTTAATGTAAAATTCTACAAGTGTCTAATGATGCATCCTGCACTCAGGGTCGTTTACTAAGTTTCGAACGATTGAAAATCTGTTATGAATGAATTAAATTCATCCCAACGTTATGTCCCGCCTCTTTTGGTTGGTTCTTTCCCGTTTCAGTAGGAAATATATCGCAACGACAGTGAGATATTTTCCAACTTACGTTTCAGGGGGACTTGGCTGACATCAGCTAAAATTAGCTTCCAGTAGTTAGCATCAATACTATAAATCAGACAAAGAAGTGCTGATGCAGTCAAAATTAACAATAGTCTACTTATTGCAAAGGTATTCAGCATTTCAATTATAATATGGATTATGTTTCATTTTAATGTCTATGGAGGTCTAGAGACCTCATTTTTGTGGTTGAAAGTCTCACTCTACATCCCAAAACTACAACTCTTGAGATGATTCACAGCACAGGTCCTATATTAGTCATCTTAATTTGAGCCAACAGTCTATCACCATGTGATAAAGTTTACAAAAAGGCTCAAATAGAAACAGCACACCATGTTTGTGGTTGTTGGTTGTGTAATACTTTGACACCACCATTACTAAAGGCCTTTGTGTGAAGTTAGAATCTAATCCTTTTTTCCTCCCTTTCTGTGCTAGTGCAAGTCTCAGCAGGTTAGCAGGTGGGGCTCGAGGGTGAGCGTAGGACAGGTTTTCAGGACGGGCCTTATCTCAATGGAAGATTTGCCTTTCGAAATCTGAGCAGCAGTCACACACTTCCAAACAATCTGGGTTGTGTTTTTACAGCTAAATTCCTCAATCATGAAGGAGACCCACATGCGTCCCTGAGGGATCCCAATGTCAACTGCTAAGTCTGCCTTTCCAGACTACTCTGCCCCATGTGTTCAGACTTATACCTTGTACGTGTGTGAATGAGCATGTTTCTGAGTGTGTTTCTGTTTGTATGCCGGTGTGTGTATGCTTTTTCTTAGTGACTGGGTGTGAGATCTGTGGTTTCTCACAGTCAGTTCTTATCTACGTCTCTCTGAGCCTCAGCCAGCAGATCATTGTGAAATATACACACAGCGAGAAAGACAGAGAGAGATACAGAGTTCACTTTTAACTATTCCCTAACCTCCCAAGGCCAGATGTCTAGGCCTTGTTTACAACTCAAACAAGAAGTTGATACAACCGTGGTTACATTAGCAGAAGGGTGACTTGAGTCCAGTCATCCTCTCCATATCATTATCTCTCCTCTTTCTTTGTCTGTCTTTTAAGATTCCAGTGTCAACCTTTTCTTAAATAACATTTGTGGCCTCAAAGTAACTTGTTCTTTATCACAATTTATTTATTTAAAGTCCACCACACACCACGTGTGACTGCATTAGGGGTTAGTTCCCAGGTACACGATGTTCATCTGTGCATAGCTCAGACTTGGCCTCAGTACAAGACGGAGCAAGGACTTCCTGTAAAGCTATCACTGATGTCATCTTTCTGTCTGCTTATACCTCTAAAAGGCTTGAGTGAGTCAGTGCAGCTGGTTAGTCAACTACAGTATACAGGTCCGCCATGGTCCAGTGCATATCTGTGGGTGTAGGAGTGTGTTTGTGTCTAGGAGTGTGAAGTGTATGTGTGTGTGTGTGTGTGTCGATTGATATCAAATAAATCAGTATTGAAATAGTGAGAAACTGAAAAGTTCCTAAAAGAAGTGAGAAAGACAGTTTTTAGCACCTCTGCAACCAGAGGAAGCAGATGCTGAAAAACAAGACTTTAGAAAGGAAACATGTTTTTTTTTAGCTTAAGCACGGTTGAGTGGCTTGGTCGAAATGTGATTTCACAAAGTGTGCAGACATATCTTCTTGTTCTTGCTGCTGTTTTTAAAATTGCCTTGCACCTGTATAAGTGACATATGCATAACTAGCCTGTTTTTTCCTCCCAACTTTGAGGTAGAAGAAGAAGCAGTTTTCTTGGGCAAACTATTGAGAAATAGAAAATAACTATTTTTGTTCACTGCTCAATGAGGGTCGCTACTAAATGTTGTGTTGTATTAAGGTATCACAAAATAACAAGGTTTGGAACCACTGGTTTCGACAATCCTGCTCAACTGTTTGCTTGTTACAGCCTGCTGGACTCATTTTTGATGGTGATGCCATTTTCCCAGATCTCTACTGTATCTCAACTCATGACTGTTACTATAAGCAATAAAAAATATTGGCAGAACTACAAAAAAATATATTCTAGGTGTCTTATGTTGTACGTTCAACATAAGAGCAGGACAAAGTCAAAATACAGAGCAGGTGGTGTTCTGCTAATGGTGGTCACTTTCCTCCCATCGGGCCATGATGTAGGGAGTCATGAGACAGGAAGACTTAAGTGGTTCAGCACTCTAGAGAATGACTCACTCGGCCCAGTGGACCAGAAACCCAAAGCACAACAGTGTCAGGTTTGGGACGGCCTTTCCCATTGGCCAGTCCTTGGGTCCTGTTTCCATCGGGCCAACGCGTTTTGTTAGGAAAAAGTCATCGCTTGTCCATTAGCGCAGAGCTCAGCGAGAGTTTAGTGGCTCGGTGTTTGTTTTTCTGCCACACTAAGGAGTGGAAGGGTGTGTTTCCACAACCTGTCAGACGACCATCACCGGTGCTCTCCTCTGAAGCCTCCTCACCTCTCTGCTCCTCTGCTCCTCTGCTCAACACATGTGTGTTTTCTCTGTCTTTCTTTAACAGGTCAAGGGTTGCCACTTAGCCCAGGGGGGAGAAAAGCACATGTGACACTGGATCCTGGCAGGGCTAATGGTCATTACCCGGTAAGCAGTGTGTCATAGTCTCAGTCGCATAGATAATAGGGCTGCGGAGGGCCTGGGTTAAACCCACAGGATCAGGGAGTGGTTGTGACTGTTGTCTTTGTTGATCTGCAATCAGTCTCACTGTGACACATATAGCCAGGGACCTAGAAAGATAAAGCCTACCAATTGCTGCAGGCAGAAGAAAAAACGGCATGGCTGTGAAGCAAAGTATTACATATACAGAGATTAGAGCAAAGTGGTTTCTCAAATGCTAACTGTAAGGCCTGAAGCTAACGGTAAAGGCTTCATAATCAGATGATTAAATTAAAAAAATATGTTATTACCCGGAAACATGCATGAAGGGGAAATTGTAAGGTTCAGAATAGGACTATCCTGATAATGACACAGCTACTGCACACCACAACTACAATACAATACTTTGAGATCATAAGATTTGAAAAGATAGGTATTCCACTTTCTCTTTTTCAAGTCAGTAATCTGTGCTGTTTTGTATTCAAAGGGTAGACTTCCCAAACAGTGGAGTATATATATATATACAGCCTGATAATAGTCAGGAAGGGATTAGGGACGGGATGAGGAGGCCTCTTGTTAACACAAATTATAAAACACTTCCCCATAATTAAGTTAAGAATTTCAATATACGGCAAAACAAAACCATAACACCCCAAAATCCCAACTCTGATGCCATGAACAAATCAAACACAAAGCAGAGATAAAAGTCAGAGAAGATGAAAGTGTACTTTCACTATACATGAGCCATGAGGGCTCTTTAGAAGCAGAGAGGCTGGAGTTGTGTCCTGTAACAGTGAGGTCAAAGGTCCAGTCACTGGGAAAGATACACGTCTTGTGGACGGTGAGACGCAGAATCTTCACCTGCATAGTGATCATATTTGACTCTAATCTAGAATACCTTAAATCAAGGGAAATGTCAATAATGAGACTTTATTTGTCATTGTTTTAGTTGATTCGTCACAGCTCAGCATTTGACTCAACAGTTTGTTGCCTTCAGGGTGAATTTGTCATTATTACTACACGTGTCTGCGTGTGTGGTCCAGGACAACAAACAGACTGTTTGTAGTACAATGTCTGCACTTTCTTCTCCATTCAGTGTGTTGTTCAGGGGTAAAACGTTTCAAAAAAAGTACAAAAAAAAACACTCTTTAATTTGGGTAAAAACTTTATTTCCTAAATTAAACATCCAAAATAAACAGGATGTTTAGCATTTACACATTTATTCCGAATTTTGGAATACACACTTACTTTTGGCAAAGAGTTAATGAGTGTTAAGACTCGTACTAATCTTAAATATGTTGGAAAATGTGTGGTTCAAGCTAGCAGCAGGTTAGCCTAGCTTAGCATTGACTTAGCAAGACTTTAAAACCTCTGTTGCTGTCTAGTGGGCTGCACTATTCCCATGCAGGAAGCAGTGACTTCCCAAAGCCATTGTCTGCCATAAATTCATGTTTTTAATGATGATAGGCCAATTTTACATTGGTCTTCTGAACAGATCACATTGCAATAAATACAGTGCTGGAAAACTTAGCATGAGAGGTGCTATTACTTGGATTTAAATCATCTTTTGACAGAGCCAGGCTAGCAGTTACCCTCTGTTTATATTCTTTGCACTAACCAGTTGCTGCCTAACAGAGATGAGAATGGTATCTTTTTTCTCATCGTACATTGACAGAAAATTGACAGACTTTGCGGAAATTATGACAACAATGCACTTAAGTTTCACAGTGACTGATGCTCAAACCATGTTTTTCGATGGGTATCACTCTAAAGAGGAACATCTAATCCCTCCATTGTTTTTAAAAGTGCTTCAACTTACCGGTAAGTTGATGTTTCTTGCGCAGGTTTGTGAGCCCTGGTATGTGTGTCTAAAGGAGGTCAAATGTGCTCTCTGATTTCTACAGACAAAGCGGCCTCTGAATAGCCTCTAACCTAAACTCATCACTCAGTGTTGACCCCAGCCTTTGTTTGGTGATTAATTATCCCACTCATATCACCTGTCATACTGCAGCGACACCGACACATGCACATGTGCATGCACAGAGGGTTGCAACTTACTCGCTCTCAGCTGGAAGTGCAGATAAGGGAAATAGCACAGTTAGCACATCCACCACTGTTTGCTCACCTCTTTCTCAAACAAAGAGGTAAAGCTGCGTCTGATAGCACAATTACAAAGTGTACATGCCGCCACATTCTCTTGCTTAACCGTGCGGGTTAAAGGTGGATGAAGATCGGGTTCACACCTGCATTATCCTGTTATGCAGGAAGCGATGAATAAAACACAAAGTGGAGAGTACATATTGGAAAGTAAGCTGCTGTAAAAAACGTGATGAAGTCATGGAATTTTTTCTTTCTTTTTTGACAAATCAAAGGGCAGGCGACCCCCTCCCTCCATCACCCTCAGACCTGCTGCCGGAGCTACACAAACCCACTTCCTGGTGCTTCATCTGAAGGTGCCTCTATACACACACGCCACACAAACAGGAAACAGCCCTCTTTCATGTCCCTCTTACTGCATGCAGATTAGGTTCTTTTCAAAAGGTGCAGCACACGTCTCATATTCACCTGGTTTTAGATGTGCAAGTCCTTTCTTATTCGCTTCTTCGTTTTTCTTTTCGTTTGACCTCATTCAAACTCAGCGTTTTCAGATTCCTCAAACTAAGACCACATGCATCATTTTTAAACTGAAATGGGAAATATTTCTGTTTTTATATGTTATATAGTATACGCATGAACAAACCAACCATTTTGTTTGCCAAAATGTCACACACACACAAATGTACTGTTTGTTGGCCTTTAAATGGATGTTACTGATGTTTTAGGGCTAACCCATATTTTATGGCTGGGGTCTCTGAGACCCTGAACAAAAGCTGTCTCTGTAGCAGACATTCTAAAGCAGTCATGTACAAGAACTTCTCATAACATTCATGCACTCAAAAGGTGATAAAACCATGTTAAGTATTTTTTTGAGCTGTTAAAGAGGAACTGCGGTCTCCATGACCCCAAACAGAACATCCATCCATGCTCTTTGCACGGGTGACACATGAACCACATAAATCAGGCTCTTTTTTTCTGCTCTGGATTTGTACTTAATTCAAAACATGCTGTTGCATCACTGTTTCATATGGACTCTGTGAGCAGTCATAGTTCCCCAGCTTTGGGGTTTTTCACTGTCACTCTCTGCTTTAAAGATTAAAAATTAACAATGTAAAGTAGTAAGCAGTCAAAGGAACATTTGGTAGCATGTTTCCTAGCTGATTTGTCCTGGTATGCAGAAAGAGAAAAGAAGTCAAACAACTCAGCAGGCAAGCAGGCAGGCAGTTTGTTCAGTGATAAGGGCTGGGAGTTAGGGGGGAGTGAAGGAACAAGACAAGGATCTTCCAGGCCCAGGTTCACTGGAAAAAAGCAACAAGGAGGCCTCCACAGGTCAGCTGTAACGGGTCAGCACCCACCATTGTATGTACGAAGGGAAGGGAGTTCCTGTTCCGGCTGCTTTTTGCAATCCGAGAGTACATAAACACGGACAGACGGAAGTGTTCATAGAGCGAGCAAATGCAGAAGCAGTGTTGATGTTGAGTGGAGTGAACCAAGGGGAAGCTGCAGTGTTGTTGTTGAAATTAAATACCACACTGCTTATGGTGAAACTGGGATTGTCTAAATTTATTTATCAATGTAAAAATAAACCATGATGCTGTAAATTCTAACAATCCTATTGACTGAGCAATCCGTGACTCTATGTTTATCCGTACTACCCAGACATATCCGCTCACACTTATCGATCAGCTCCCATGTAACCTTAGGATCATTGATCAGCTGATAACCTCGGCAAATCACACTTTTTTTTATTCTTGGAAATGTTACGGGTACAGCCTCCCTTGATCAATATTTCTGCTGAAATCAGGAGTGTTTTGTCGTTGTGTAACCAAACCTGCTCAATCAGGAGTTCGATCATCCCCAGGTCAATCCCCCTGACTGCTCTCTGGGCAGTTCACCAATCACCTGCCATCACGCTGAAACTCCCTTTAGTTCTGCATTATGCACAGACGGCTCTGTTTTACCAATTACTGCATGTATGATTTTACATTTGGAAACAATATGAAGCGGGGGTTTTCAAAGTTGAACATTTAAGTATTATGTTGAAATGGGAGTTAACTGTAAACTAGAGATTTTAAAAAACTATTCATTTTCATTATAGCAAACTGTCATAATCCAAAGTATGCTGAATAAGCAACTATCAAGAGATCATATTGATACCAAATGTAAACTTTACAATAAGATAATTGTTTTCACATGCACTGAGTTATAGTGTCAGTCTGTGGATTTATGGGGCATTCCTTAAGTGTGATTTTTAAGCTTTACCCCACGTGCCTTAATTCCCTTAAGGCCTGCATTATGCAAATAATATAAATAAATGCCATCCATGTGTAAGCTTCGAAGTGAGAGCAGTAAGCAGCTAGATGAAAGTGTTTTGAGGCAGTTTGTACTTAAATTCATTATCAAGTTTAATAGGGAGACAATTTTAAAGACAAATATGTACAGTAACAGCATCAAGCATCTTGAATCATTTCTGACAGCAAAAAGGTGTCGCAGCATTTTCATCTGCATGACGTCCCGCCGTACAAAAGTCATCACACAGTTTAACTTTTCCAAAAATACGGGGTTTATTGACTTAACTGCAATCAATACTTACAAAAGAGAAAAAAAAAAAAACAGGTTTTCATATAAACTCACAGAAATTACTGTAGTGAAAAAAACCATGGCTGAAAAAATACATTCAACTGTTTTACTTTCTTTGTGTCAAAATCTGCTCACCTCTTCCAAACAAAAAAAAAGTGAAGGCAACACAGAACATGTGACTTTTTTTAAAAATGAATTGTCCTCCATTATCAAATATAAAAGGCACAGAAGCCTTAGCTACCTGGAATGTATTCAACGAGGCACTTCCAATGGTCAAGATGGGAGGAGAGGGGGGGGCGGGCCAAGCAAGTGCATCAAGCATCCAATCAATTTTTAAAAAGAGAAACATAATAAACTTTCCCCATCCCATTTGGTCACAGCTATTGCTTGTAATAACAGACTGGGTGTAAGAACAGAGCCAAGAGAAGACATTTTAACATGAACCAGTCTTCTAACGGGGAGACTCTCCTAAACCAGAGGGCGGTCTAAGCACCCCTTAACTTCCACCATCATCCCAAGAGTTTACTTAATGGAATAACAGTTAGCTACTGTTACTGTCAGGTTATTTTAAAAGATGTGGGGGGGGAACATCCGGAATGAATACAAGCAAATCTAGTTTAAATGGAATTGCAGTCCAATAAGAGGGAGTAAGAAAAAAAAGTACAATAAATAATCAAAACGCAAAACGTCTTTTTTGCATTTTTTTTTTGCTTTAAATTAAGTTTCATTTTGACAAAGTGTAGTTGCAGAACAAAAGTCATTGAAGTACAATATATTAAACTGTGAAAAAAGGAAAACTGACAAAAACGTCTTCACAATCTTTAGATTAATATGGAAGATCATAATTTAACATAAAAGAAAATATATTCTATTGTTCATTATCCAGATAAATACAAAACAAAATTAACAAAAAATGCATATGATCACCAATAAATATGTTCTGATAAGTTAAATAAGCAGTGACAAGCAAACCTTCGTCTGGAAAGTTTTTTTCAAACAATAATAACCGTAATAATAACATTAATAAAAAATAATTATCAAATAAAAGAAGCAAAAAAAAAAAAAAAAGAAGGGATGTAATGAGTACAGAGTGCTCCTCAGAGCATGTTCTAAAGTGGGGGGGGGGGGAGAGAAGTAAAGTAAGATAGCTTGGAGATCCGATCTCGTCAAGTTGCAGGATGTACAACTGCACCATGGGAATGCTGGAAATCCCCTGATCGGCGAGGATGAAGGGGGGAGGCAGGGGGTGAGAGGCAGGACAAAGTCTTACAGGTTTAATGATCAG
Source organism: Labrus bergylta (assembly GCF_963930695.1). NCBI lineage: Eukaryota > Metazoa > Chordata > Actinopteri > Labriformes > Labridae > Labrus > Labrus bergylta. The sequence continues at coordinate 18,726,128 of NC_089212.1, read as the reverse complement.
TTTGATATCAAGACTTCCTTCCCAAAAAAAAAAGAGCCAGTGACCAGCAACAGGAGAAAAACTCATGAAGAGGGGGAACATAACCAACTTCCAGTTCAAAGTCCTTCCTGCAGACTCACCCAGTCCACAATTACATAAGCCGGGGCTTGAGAAGAACTGTGACAAGGGGGGGGTGGAGGGGCAAATGAGAAAGAACCAAAAACAAACAGTAGTCCATTCACCCTAAACACATGCAGAAACCGCCCCAGGCACTTTTTTCTTTTTTTTAAAAACTATTCATATCTTTTCAGGGTCTTTATTTTTTTTCCTTTTGTCAGAACTCTGTCTGTAAAAACGGCTGTGGTAGATCTACAGTTACGTTAGTGAGCACCCTCTAGCTAGCTCAGGGGAAGTGGTATCGTCAGGGAGGAAAGGGGGAGGAAGGGGGGAGAAAGAGGGGGTGGGCTAGTGCAATGCACTCCCCTTTCCAAGGCCACTTGTGCTGCTACACATTCAAGAACAAATGAAGAAGAAAAAAAAAAATAACAAGTGGCACCTGGCAAAACAGTCAATTCTTGTTCTCATGATTTATATTGTTCAATTTCCTCTCCTTTTTGGCACTATGACACATGGCAGGGTAGGTTTTTAAACTGGCTGTGCGGGTAGGCAGGGATGAAATGATAATTTGAGTTAACAGAGTTCCCTTAAGTGACCACGTCCTTACAAAGCTAACCAGGAGCTAACATGGTATCTTGTGTAAGGAAGGACAGGGAGATTCGAAAAGGGCAGAGGTAGAGGGGAGTGCCGTGTTCTCTCTGTGTCATCGAACTAAAAGTCACTGGTGGAAGCGTGCGGTTTAATCATCAGAGATGGAGAGGCGGCTGAAGATTGGAAGGCGGCGGGTGGTGTCCAGCGTGGGGGACTCAGAGCCACTCAGGCTGCCTCCAGAGCTGCTCTGGTAGCCCTCCTGGTCTGACAACGAGTCGGGAGGGCTGGATGGAGACTCGAACATCTGAGGGGACTCCAACATGGGTCTGAAAAAGTAAGGTGTGCTTGTTGGAGAGGGAGGTGCAGGGGTGTTGAGCTCTGTGCCTACAGGACCAGCACTGAGGCTGGGCCCAAACAGGTTGGCCAGCTCCTGGCTGGAATAGGTGAAGGGGTTACTGCTGGGCCAGTCGGGGACCTCATCAGGGAAGAACATGGGTGGAGGGGTGACAGAGGTGGGGCTGTCTCTGAGCCCGGCTGAGCTCGAGAAGCCTGCGAAGCTGTAGCTGTGCTGCAGTCGAGGCCTCTCCATCTTGTTGGAAGAGTTAAGAGGGGAGGACTGCGGGGGTCCACGGCGCTCCTCGGCGTTGTGGATGAAATGGCAGCGAGGCCCATAGGGGCAGAATCCGATGGTGTGGAAGGTGCGGCACAGCTCAGTTTTGTATTTGGGGTGGCGGCTCAGGCTGCGCAGTTCATGGATTCCGTGAGCAAACTGGCATTTGTCGCCGTACTTGCAGGAGCCATTCTCCTCGAAGGGCCTGCACAGCTCCGTCTTGTAGCGACTGGAGTTCACCTGGCTGTTGCTGCCGGTGGGGCTGGCCGGGCCCAGGCACTTGTTGAGGAGCCTCTCGCCCGTCTCTGAGAAGGAGCGGTCTCGCAGGCGGTTCTCCTTGTTGTTGCTGGCATTGCCAACCCCTGAGATGAATGAGGAGTGGTCCGCTGCCTTCAGGCTGTTCAGAAACTGGTTCTGGCTGAACTTTGTGCTGCTGACAGAGTGACGCCGCTGGTACACACCTCCAACTGAGGGAGACCCCACCGCCTTCCTGTCCAGCAGGGCTCCGGTGGGGCTGGAGAGGGGCACATTGGTGCCAGTGCAAGGAACAGACATTGGATGGGGTGCACCCAGGTTGTTGTTGTAGCTGAGCAATTTGTTGTTCTGCGGAAACACAAAGAACACACAGCATCAGAAAAAAATATTCTCCTGCTACAACAGTCAATGAAGTTCTTATTTTTGACAAAAGCTGTTCGGCCACACAGAAAGAGATCCACAGCCTCCTCTTGCATGACTGTGTTCTTTTTGGCTCTGACTACATAAGCGGATACAGGCCTATAGAACAGCAGCTGGTTTGGCAAGTTGCCCTGGTGAGGAATGTGTGCCTGTTTAGTAAATGGAGCAGCAGCAGCAGCACATGAAGAGGCCACAGGGCTGCTAGTGGCTACAAAGAGGCTGCATCATTTGAAAAGATAATTAAAGTGGCGACGCATCCTGTTGCATTACGAGAGAGAAACTGGTCCGCTTTCAATACACTTCCAGGCTCGATGAGACGGCTGGCTGCTCACTGATTTACATGAATGACACAGTTAAGAGTTTAATGAGAAATCCGACCCTGAAAACATCTCAATGTATGCAAACGAAAAGGACGCAGTGATGTAGCCTTACAAGAGGGCAGTTCACTCTTCTGAAAATAAGTCCCCCCCCCCCAAAAAAAAATGTTCTGGTTTAAACACCATTAACAACGCAAGGAGTGTTATGGGAGCTACAGTAGGTTAAAGCAAGACGATCCTTGTTAATGATTAGAGAGCATGTGGCTGCTTTGTGGAGAGTATTAAAAGTGGCGCAAAACGGCCCTCATTTAAAGAAACACAGCAGCTACTGTTGACGGTACAAACTGTGAGGTGACAGCGAAGCAAAGCTATTTAAAATAGATTGGCGGGACGTGTTGAATAATGTATAAGACACAGTTGCCGAGTTTTAAAAGTAAAAACTACCGTCAGGCTTCAGCACACTTTTCAAAAAAAGCTCAGTTCAACCTAAAATAACGCCTCCGACAGTGTTTAAACAAGGAAACGGCGGGCAAAAACAAAGAGCGAACACTTTTGATACACAAATCAAAACAGCCAAACATAAAAACAAACGACTAAACAGGTTACAAACAGAAGGCGTCACGGCAGAGAGGGCCGCGGGCATGCAGCGCTTCATTCCTCCACAGCGGCTAAACCCTCAGTGCGGGCTAGCAGGCTAACAAGGGAGCAGAGTTAAAAAAGAAAAAAAAGTTTAGAAGGCTACCTTGTTGATCACTTCGAAGTCGAAGAAAGGCGACACCACGGCTGTGGTCATCTTTGCAGCGACCAGATTCAACTCAAAAGTAGTAAATTAAAATTAAAAAAAAAAAGCCCCAAAACTGTGCTTGTTAGAAAGTTGCGCAGGTCTGCTGAGTTTCTGATTTGCAGCTCCTGTGTGTATTTTTTGACCCAGCAGAACTCCCCCTCTGCCCTGCACCAAGCCCCGACATTTGCTTTATAATCCTTTTGCAGGAGGAGCTTGCAACGCTGGGCGTCAACTTTCAGTTAAAGTTTTTTTTTTTTTTTTTTTTTTTTTTTTTTTTAAATCTTCCTCTTCTGCGGGGACTAGGAGGAATAGGTCTACTAAACAGACAGACGTTTTTGTTTTTGTTTTTTTTAAATATCATTTTGAGGAAAAAACATTGAAAATAACCCAGTTTTATATATTTTCTCTCTCCACAGAAAGCAGGTTTATTTTTCAAAGGAAAGTAAAAACTTTGGATAACACATGAAAAATCACTTTTAACCCTTAAGGTGACTGTTCATGTTGTATTTCTGATTATTTAAATGAGGAATAAAGTAAATTTATAAAGTTACTATAAGAGTTTTAAGCCAAATATGACTAAAGCTTAATTTGCTGTTTTCTCCCATGAGGTCTGGTACTTAAAGATTCTAAAGTTGTTTACTGGGAGGTAGTGCACTATCCTCAGGGTTTCAGCTACCATCCACTACTCTGTAATTAATTTACTCTTAATTGCTGGACTGTAACGTCACTTGTGGGGCTTTCCGGTGAATTCAAGCAGCCAGGGCTTTTAACTCTTTCCCTACCACAGTTATTTCCCCGCTAAAACTCCTCTCTCTCTAGCTCTCTCTCTCTCTCTCTCTCATCTTACAGTTTCTTTGACAGCAGGTAATGCTGCTCCGCTGTGCTGAATATGTGCCTGGATGTGTCATTCCATCAGGTAAAGGAGATCAACGTGATACATGTGTGACCTCACCAGATTTTACCACAGCTCGTCACAATGACAGCCACATAGAAAAGAGCCTAGCTGCACAGAGTGAAACCTATACAAGTCTATTGTGGTCCATCGTCTTCCTCTTCTCCCCACACGCCCCCCACCCCCCCCCCCTCCCCCCCCTACTCCCGCCCTTTGAATCCATGACAGAGCAGCCATCGGCCATGTGCAGAGTCAATGTCAGGGTTGGGTTGCATTAGAAAAGAGAAGAGGAAAAGAAAGGCACAGGGAGAGAAGAAAAGGAGCTGTTAACAAAAAAAAAAAGTAAGTTGGTGCTGGAGGAGGGGAGGATGGCGTGAGGGGGAGATTTATGGGGGACGTTTATTACTACACAGAGCTGCCCTGGGGAGGTGAGGGAAGAGGGGAGGGGGGAGAGAGAGAGAGAGAGAGGCAAAACATTCCCTTTTTCCCTTCCTCGTCTTTGCCTACACAGAAGCCACACAGGGGGTGGAGAGCTTTGTCTCAGCTGTGGAGGAGGCCGGAGGAACTTGTTGTTTTTGCACTGAACGATAGAAAAGATAGTGTACAGTGCTTTAACTCAGCAGCAAGTTCTCTCAAAGATGACGTCCTTACCTTTAGCAAGTTCTTCTCTGTAAGGAAAAGTAGATGCTTTACACTTCATGCAATCCCTGACCCTGATCCCTTTTTTTCTGGACCTGGGTGTGTGTGTGTGTGTGTGTGTGTGTGTGTGTGTGTGTGTGTGTGTGTGTGTGTTTTAACATATAAAGAGTTTTACGAGTCGGGCCTGTTTGGAGTAATCTCCCCCCAGAGTGTTTTCACAGACGACAGGGTGGGATGACAGACCTGCTGGAAATCACGTCTGCAGTTCAAAGGCCCTGTCACTCATTGATTAAGTGGATCACATCGATTGGCGTAACTACAGCAGGAGAGTGGGAGGAGACTCAGAAACATGAAACAAACTATAGAGGGTGCAAAGTGACCTAAAGAAACTGGTAATATGTCACACATTTAACAGAGGGTTTATTTCAGTACAGTAAATGCAAACAGATAAGCGTACAGTTTGAACTCTGCCAGGTCAGAACTGAAGAACAAAGCCAGCGACTGTGGTGGAAATGTCTTCTTTCTTTGGCTGGACCTTGGCCTCAGAAGCCTTGTACACCACAGTTGTTTACTTTAATACTCTCAGATGCATCATGCCTGCCTGATATTGTGATATTGGCTTATCCTTCCAGGTTCAGCACGAGGAGGCACCTGTTTCCTAACAAAATAATAATAATAAGGCTGCTCTCTCAGGGGATAGTGTCCAATGTGTTCCTATTTTAAACACACAGACAGTCAACAACTTCAGACACAATTTTTGACACGGTGCCTCGCAGATGGTGATGTCATCATTTTGACTCTGGGGATTTGCTGAACTCAAAGTAAATCTGAACTTGTCCTGTAGTTGCAAAATTAATTCAAGGAACTGTTTAGCAAGTGTTCTACATTTTCACTTCACACAAGCAAAACTCATCTTAGGTCATCCTACATATGTCATATTCAGGTTTTAAACAGAAGTGATCTACTATTTAGTGTCTCAAGAAGAACTTCTCTTCTTGCTGAATTAATAGAAATAGTTGACATAAAGTCCCTGAATAGAATCAGGTGGCGCTTTGAGGTGAAGGCCAGACTATGCATAAAAATACTTTTGCCAAAAGTCATCATCTTATAGTACTAATGTACTTGATGAAATATAGGGATGAAAGAAACTATAGTATTCGGTCATCATATATTTGGTGTATTGGATATCAGAAAATTATAGAAATGCCCTTCTAAAAAGCCCCACATTATGTTTCTTAATGTCTTGTTTAGCCCAAAAAAAGGCAAATCACACTGAACTAGGACCGTCGATTGTTTGAGATTTTGTTTGAAAACTTTCAAATATACTGACAAAGTACTTGCCGGTTGTATTTGTGCTGATTGACCGACAAATGGGAAGACTGTCTCAGCTTTGAATGTTTATTTGTGTTCCATCCCAGCTTGTTAAAATTTGAAGGATGTAATATTTATGAGGTTTTTCCTGTCCCCTCGCTGACTTCCAAAGAAAAAGGCACAAAAGACACAATCCATAACTCAGGCTTCAGGCAGGATTTTCCTCTCCCTGTCGACAGAGCCGAGTTGATTTCAGAGGATTTGTGCTCCTCGGGGTCAAGGCTTGTCCTCCTTCTTCTGCTTGTATCTCCTATCAGTCTCTGCTGGTGCTGCAGTCAGTCACTCCTCAGATTTGATTTCTACCTCCTGTGCTGTCGACTCTCATCACCCCCCCCCCCCCCCCCCTCCTTAGAAGGGAGTATTGGGATGAGGCTTGAGGTCAATGATAACATTTATAGGGATGACTGGATGTTAAATCGTTATCTAACTGAACAGGAGATGAAAGAAGGAGCAGAAAACACAACAAATTGGAGGTTTACTGTCTCTTAAAGCAACAGTTTGCTGTAGTACCTCCTCACGGCCAACAGAAGGCAGAGTTCTTCCTTTTCTTTTACCACTTCTCCTCTTATTTACTCCTCTCTCCCCTTGCAGTATTTAAAGTGTCTCCATGTTTGCCTAAAGCACAAATTTAGCTAATCAGAGTGAGAATTACTAAGATTAGGCGAGCAGGTCAGCACATTCAAACATAGCTCTTCCCTTGTGTGGCTTTTAGTGTGAATGAACACTCAGCACAAGTCTGTGTGTTGTGTAATCAGCCCTTTCCACTGACACACTTACTTACTAACCCTTTATGAAGCAAAAAGCCATATCAGCTACCAAACACAAATGCTCACACGGGTTGTCAAGCCGCGCTGCACCACATCCCGCTTAGCGTGACCACACAGCCCCATTAAAAGACGTCTTAAAGAAGAAGAATAAGTTTTTACTGCCCGGTATAGCACTGTTTATTCTGGGGAATGATAGTGCCCTTGATAAATATCAGTGACTTAGCTGTTTTCCACACACTGGCATTTATGACTTCTTATTGATTTTCTATCCAAGGTGAAGTGTCTGTTTTGGAAGAAATCGACCCACACCCACTCCACATACACGCATACACACAAACAAACACACACACACACATACGTTGAATTCAAGCAGCTGTGGAACATCACCTCTTCACTAGAACTTTAATTTTGTGCATCTTGTTCATTCCACAAGATGATTTTATCAAAGGGAAACGTTCACTACAGTTACACATTATTACGCATTATACATTTTTTTAATCTTAATCTGGCATGTTTGTCAACAAAATGCCCCTAACCACACTACAGCAGCTGATGTGTTCATACAACATGTCACAAGTACAAGTACACGTTCATTCATTCACACCAGTTTTTTCAATAAAAAGGGGAAAGGATAAATAGCCTTTCCAAAATGTTAAAACACAGCACTGTGTAGTTAGTGTCTGATTTCCTAAACACACAAAAGAACACTTCATGTTGGCAATTCTTCCGGAAAATAATAGCACAAACTCTGGGCAGGGTTTAGAATGAGTATTGAAATATATTGTTCCTGATACCAACAGTGTTTTCACCAGCTGCTATGTTTCAACTATGAATACAATTTCTTGATTTGTCTAACCTGGCTTTCAACAGATGTAAACAAAGCAACAAACAACCTTAAATGTGTTGACACTTTACATCAGTTTAGTTAACAGTTCCACCAATAACTGGAATATTAACTTTAAATCACTGTATAAAAAACTTGTTCTCGTGCACTTATCATAGTAATTGTGGAAGGAAATGTGCATGACTGATCATATTTAAATGAAAGTTTTAACATTTGATTGACTCCCCCTGCAGTTCTCGAAAGAACCCTTATCAGTACTAGTGCCCCTTTTGTAGAAACTAGGCTCTTCTAAAACACAAACATACAAATATCTACAACATCAGAATCAGCTTTACTGTCCAGGTGTGCTCACACACAAAAGGAATTTGACTTTTGTTAACTTTGCTCTTCATGTACAAAAGTACAACGTTAAATATCAACAACATTCTGAACATGTTCAAACTAAAACTTACCATGCAAACATCTCAAACCTTGCTTCTATGGTCAAATGCCCTCATCCAGTGGCTATTAATACAGTTGGCTCTCCAAGTATGACAAGAAAGATTCCCATTTTAAGTTTGCATCTTGAATACTGAAAAATGTAGTGAAAGACACTGAAAGACATAAAAAGAAATGCTTCTAAAAAGATGTTCACAGATATACAGTTAACGGTTCTGTTGAGTGATATGCTAAATTATATTTTTTCAATTCATCATTTGAACAGACAGTCTTTCTACATAAGAATTCAGCTTTAGTTGAATGTTATGAGGGCAGCTTCAGTGTAACATCTTGATGAATAAACTTTGAAAGATGTTAAATAAACGAAGTGTTGATTGTACAATATAAATACAAGGTTGGATAAAATGGGAATGATCGAGTTGACTCTAAGGAAGTAAAAATGGTTGTTGAGTAGATGTACTTTTCACCTCTGGAAGCATGATTTATGACTGTCAGTGATGTTTCAACTACTATTAAAAGCCATAGCTTACTTAACACTCCTGTAACTTCCCATTGTCTCCCAACATGTGAGTCGTTCTTTTGAAACACTGACAGGACAGCTAATCAGCCTGCTGATTGTTGAGCAATCAGTGGTCAAAAAAGAGCCAAGTTTGAGCTCACCGAGTTTGATTTCCTCGAATATGTTGTCATTTTTCAGCCCACGTTCACTGCAGTCACATTACATGGGTTTAGTTTCTGTATACATTCTCGTCTTCCCAACATCCCATTTTAATGCGATCCGGTTCTTCTCCGTACAAGATCTGACAGCCAGAACACCATGATTGCCTGCTTTCATGTCTCATGGTATGTTTGCCAAATACATATGGGAGGACTGTGGTCATCTCGCGGGGTGAAACTAGCCTCAGAGGAAGAGAGAGAAAGAGGGAGGAAAATAAGAGCTAGTGGCGATTAATTGTCCATAAGAGTAGCCACAGCATTGTTAGTGGCTAACCACCAGCTGCTCTTGCTCATGTTGTTCCCATGAATCGCTCCAAACATGCCCATCCACTCACTTCCACTGCCCTTCGTCTCACACTGGGTGGGATGCGGCATCAGTTGGAAATTGCTTTGACACGTCATATCATTACAATCAGAGTTCAAAACAAACACAGTGTTGGAAATGAAAGTTTCTGGGCCTCATCAGCGCCAGTTTGAAGTGAAATAGAATAATGATGTTTTGGTTAACAGCAAGGTCGCGAGAATAGCAACAAAACAAGAATTATGAGGGGGGGTCGGCATCTAAAAGAGATTTACTGTCCGATTCTCTGCTGACACCCGGTCTCTAGAGGAGGGTTGTATTTAGAATGAAAAAAAAAAGGCCAGCTTCCTCTTCTGACTTCCTGACCTGTGTTTCCTGAGGAACAATCTCTGTCTGTCCAGAGGGCTCATGGGAAGAGAGAGTTTGGTTTTCCACTGGCACATTTGGGGTCGCAAAGGAAGACACAAAGGTCAAAGCCATCAAGTGACAGAGGAGAAACGATGACCACAGACATGGCAGATGATGCGCATGTGACGAACACAGACCGTATGATTAATTAACACCAAAGCCACCACAACGTCACACACTTGTGTGTCCACTGTCATTCTGAAGCCTTGATTTCTACATGTTGGTGCCCGCCATATTGTTTTTCTTGAGCCAGAAGTGACCGTACATATACCAGCGGGTGGCGTTAGAGTGATTGAGAGGTTGGCTAACAGTCTGTGCTCGTAGCTAATCCATGAGCCAGCAACTGGGATAGTCACCAGAATAATCCTCTATCTGTTGTTCTCGCAGAACAAAAATATTTGTTAGGCTAAATGACAGGTGAACGGCGCTACTCATCACATCACTAGTGCTCTGTGTCTTCACTGAAAAGCCAACAACAATCCTGACTTCTAATAACAGGCCGCCACAAAAAATGAATGTACGATAAATACCTAACAAGCTAACAAGCCTGCAACAGTTAGCATAGACTCTAACATGGCTCATTTTTGCTAGCATATAACGTAATACTAGAGTTTTCAGCTCAGACAGTGTTTTAGTACAATACGTTGCACGCATACCCAAAAGGACCAATAACAAACACAAGTTGGAGTGGTGAAATTCAGTGACTGCATTGGATGAGTTGCAGCTAGCAGACAGCTAGCAACACGTATACCTGTCAGTCAAAGCCACCATGCCTTTAATCAAAATAAGAATAAAGAAATTAGCTAAAGAGGCTAAAACCATTCTTTGTACAGCAGGCTTTAAACATATTTAAAGCTCCTTTTCATACTTTTTGTTTGTGTGGTACGTTTTATATTTTTTGCTGATCTCATCCTTCATATGTGCATGTACAACTCTCAGTAAAAAAAAAAAAATCTATCTATTTACTGAATCTTGTCCATCGAAAATGTAAAGAAAGGCACGTATGGTCTCTATTTTCCTCTTTGACACTGACCCAGTAGCAAATGTGACAAGCATTAAGGATAGCTGTACAGTAGTAGTAGTTTATTCTTTCATCGTGTCATGAACCCAAAGGGGTTCCCAAACCCACATGGACTTACAAGAGGCTGAAAAATAAAAAAAGACAACAGTATTGAAAGATAAAAGAACACATATACTGTATAGCCCAAATATAAAAACATGTAGCTCCTTAGATATGAAAACATCAGCAACTGCTATGATTTTAATAAATCAATCATAGAGCATCCTTCTTCACTGTTGGAAGGCATTTATAACAAATTGAGCGAACTGAAACCCTTTGTGTACAAACAGGTACAGAAGGCTTTCTTCATCAGACATAATAGACAGATCTGGACAATCTTCAGACGTTTTGCGGAAATCTTCTTCCAGGTGTGGTTTGCTTGTCATTGTGAAGCATCAAATTTTTTTTACGTCTGTTTCATAACCAGCTAAAAAAAATTCCTCACATAAGCTTTTACTTCTGCTGTACAGTTAAGCATTTTATCATTGGGACTGACTCACTTTTGGAGCCAGCTTCAAGTGGCCACTCGAGGTACTGCATGTTTTGGCACTTTTGCATTGACTTCATTTCCCAGCCTCAGAGGTTGCCGCTTGGTGCAGACACATTCAGGGGAGAAAGGCTTAGGGACGTAGAGGAGAATCTGCCGCTTGTTGTGTCCAGTTCTCCCCTGGGCTCAGCGCGCCTTTCGCTAGGGACCAGACAGACCTGACCCTGGTCCAGGTGTCATGACCATGCGGCGGACGCTGAAACGAGATATTCCTTTAGCTCCTCACTCAACACAGGACAAAAATCAATGGGCTTTGTATAGACTAGAAACAGTGGAAAGCATTCTCTGGCCAGAAAAAATCCTTCCCCTGTCCCATCTGTCTCAATTCTACAGCACTCCCAGAGCTCACAACCGGCCCTGTGTGGTCACTCATGGACTAGAATTACAGAGTCCATGTGTCCAGCTCTGGACAATACAGAAAAACCAACCACCCGTGTAACCCCGCCTACTTTTCTCACACGTAGATTTATTGAATTGGATGTGTAATCTCTCAAGTTATTGATATTCTTCCAGATGCTGTAAAGGGGACAGACTTCTGACATGCTCTCAGTTTGTGTTTGACAACAGCTCAGCTATCGTAAATGAGACTTTGGAAATGAGCCTTTGATGGTGTCTGAACTTATGCGAGTGTGGTTTAGATTAAATGATTAAGAGCTGTTAGAAGGGGATGAGTTGTTTGTGAGCTGTCCTCAGTCGATCCACAGTGCATATGCAGATGTCAAATTCCTTTTCGTTGTAGACATGTGATGATTTATTGTGAAACTCTTTGCGTTTATTGTTACTGCAGTTCTAATTTGGACCTTTTTTTAGTGCCTGCCAAAAGAATGCTACAAATTATAGCTATCTGCAGACTACTTGATGAACACACCACTGCAGGATCGTCTGTTTTGTTCCACTGTTTGTGATTTGTTTTCCTGAACATCTCTCCTCGTGGGTAGTAAACTTCTGGTTGGAGCTTATGATAAGGGCCATGAGAGCTCAACGGCATATCAAGAAAGCACAAGTAGAAAAACACATATTGGATAGCAAAAAAGCCTACTAAGAATTAAAGCACAGTAAAGTTGAGATACAAACTTTCAAATTGACAACACAAATGCAACCTAAAGGAAGGTCATGCAAAAAAAACAGAAACACAACCTAAAAGAAGTAAAACAGTTGTTTTGTTTTGTTTTCTAGCTGTTAGTTCATCACAATCTTGAGCTGGTTGTGTTCTCTTCATTTGTGTCTATATTTAAACGTTTTCTCATGTGGTTGGTTGTGTTGTCTGTTTCGGCTGCCTGATTAGTTTAGTGAATGCAATCCTAAACAGTTTCTGTATCTGATTATGTTTCCTGTATTTTTTTGCATTTTGTGTTGAAGCGTATCCTGTAATTGTTACACCTTTCTGTATTTGTATTTGGACATCTGTATGTGGCTGTTTTTTATATAATTTGACAGTGAATTTGTGTAATTTTTCTGTATTTTCTTATGAAGATTTTTTCCCCCCATTTTCAATTTTATGAAGACTAAGAGCGTTCATAATAAGTGGCGTGACTGTTCTGAGCGGGCGTGTTGTAGCTGTCTGAAGGCCCCCTCAGCTCCAGCTCTTCATCTGTTACTAGGTTAAGCGAAAGGCTAATCTGAGCAACATTTCCAATATGGCGATCCTTGCCAATGGACTTCAAAAGTCTGCTTAAGAAATCAATGGGTGATGTCACTATGTCCTAGTTGATATATAGTCTGTGCTGCTAACCTAAACAGCATGACTGCATGTGTCTTCTTAAGACATAGTGGGTAGTGTAGCTTACAAAAAGCTATAGGTGTTTGAACTCTGTGCTGTTAAATTTACAATCTTGGGAGCTACAGGTGTTTTACCTTCAGCAGCAGATTATTCATCTGTTAAACTGCACCTCAGCCTGTCTTCCTGAGATATAAAGTCCTTGTGATGTCTGCTCTTTTTATTCTCAGTGACCTCCTTTGACTCCCAGAGACTTGCAAGAGCTCGTGAAGTTTCTCCGTCCTTACTTTCATGGAAAATGAGGAGGAAATGAGCAAAACCAAAGCTATGTGGATAAAGATCAAGGAACCTATATGGCAGAGTGATTTCCTCAAAGGAACATAGACAAATGTTCTTGCTGGAGCCAGAATACATATTACCTCTTTGATTGTAATTTTTGCAAAAGCGACTCCAATCACTCAAAGAAAAACAACTTGGAGGGATTTTGTATGATTGCCCACAGCCCAAACACAGCAAAGCCCCAAAATAGAGTTTGATGCCCAAAAGGGGCCTAAGCTGCTTCTTTTTTTTTTCTTTTCTTTTGCTGTAAAGAAAAACAACCCTCCAAGTCTTTGAGGCTGGTCCAGTCCAAATGCCCCCAACTGTTACCCACTCCGCCTCTCTTTCTCTTCTGCCTCTTTCAGACCGTCTTCTTCCCTGGCAATGAAAGGAAGTGCAGCTGTGAGGACTCCTCTGGGCTGAATGAGAAGAATCAGCCCATTTGGTTGACTTTTCCTGGCCCAAAGCTGTAATTTTCTGCTGCCAGGGCCTAACATCCAGTCCAGAACAGTTCCTGGGCTCCAGCCACTTGTATCCAACAGGACAATGGGGATTGTCCCCCTAGCCGTATACCACACAGGGGTCCAATTGCCTGTCTGGAAGCACCTACGGCTTCAGAGCTGACAACTCCCCTCCTGACAAGTCAATTACTAAATTTTTGAGCTTTTAAAACTTCTAGGTGGAGTAGTTTTCCATCACAAAAGCTACTTGTTCAGCAATCATTAGAACCAAATGTAATTTCCTCCATGCTGATGCTGGGTTGTGTCTCATTTCAAGGTATTGACACTCAAATACTCCTCTCCATTGGCATCATTTTACTCTTAATATAAGAACAATACGATCTTAAAGCTTAGTTTTTGACTAAATGACTTGTCAAGGCAAATGTTTGTTGTATTTTCACCAAAAACATGTGTGTCAGCAAGTTTTCCCTTTGTGATATGACACTTTAACGAGCCCAAACCAGCATGAATTATGCATCGAGTTTGGTTTGAGCTTTTGTGAGTGGTTTAATGTCATCAGCATGCACTCAGAAACATACACAGCACTGCTTGTGTATGTTTCTAGTAAGCACAATTAGTGTCACATCAGGCCCAAATGGCAGCACTGTCACCCCAGGAGAGAACCGACATTACGGCTGTGTTGTGTGACAGCTGAATATGGAAACACTTCTTGCGCTTGTTAAATTATTTCTGGTTCGTCGTCTTTTTTTTCCCCCTTTCCTTTCCTTGCACTCTTATAGGTTCTACAAATTCTAGTAAAATGGAATGACTTTCCCAGAATCGAAAGTTTATTGTCCCCCTTAGCCCACCCGACTCGTAAATAACGGCACATTTACCAAAAATCCCAAGCCGGCAGCCCCCACCTTCACACCATTACCAGCACCACTGTACGCCAAAACTGCTGCCAAAATACACCCAAACAGTCCCCCTTTCTCCTCATTGAAAGCTTCCAACTGTCTGTTAACAGTGTTTGCTGCGTGAAAACCCTCCAACTCCACAGTCAGAGACAAGAACAGTCCAATTTCTGCTGGATGGGAACTGTATGTTCACTATTAAACTGCTGTCCTCATTTTTAACTTTCCTTATCGTAATAGAGACATTTAAGTACTTTCCCAGGCGTTCACATGCATCAAAGTACGGATTTCTAAATTGTGTTGCACAAGCTACAGTGTGTCCAAATTTGATCCAAGATTAATAAAACACTCTGCAAGCTTTGCACTAAAAATTGGTTTGAAATAAGTGAGTCACAACATTAGCTTATTATGCTTTCTCTTTTTGAAAATTGGACTTTCAAAAATGATTTTCTCTGTTTTTATGCTGGCTTTTGTCACATTTCCACTTAAAGAAAGAAAGGTCAAATTCAACATGAGAAACTTGTTCAGAGCTTTGGACGCCAACGCTCCAATCCAGTGGAATCAAAGATATTATTATAATGTAGACGATTAAATCAATTCCACATGAGTGCTATCTCTATGGGGGAGGCTTACTGATATGTTTAATATGGTGACCTCAATTATTTACCTTTTTTTATTCAAATTTGAGCTTTTGACTTGGTCTGCACAGCTGTTTCAAGGCACCTCGGGAATTCAACTTGACCCGCTTTGATCGTCCACCAAAATTCAAAACAATAGAGCTTTAATATAGTCCACAAAGTCGAGTTTGTGAATTGAGACTAAATGGAAACTAAATGGAGACAAAGGGCTGACGTGGGATGTGGGAGCTTTATAGAGTATAGTGTTGGAGCTTCCACTGTGGGTAACTTTCTCACTGCATGACTCACCACACGAGATGGGTGCTCGATTGAAATACTCCCGAAAAATGTCATAACGTCACCATAAACATGCCGCTCATATTGAATGATGACGCACAATTTGACGTTTATATTAGAAAATACGACATTAAGACTAAGATCAGAACAATTGGACTAATATCATACCCAGAGATCAAGCTTGATCTTTTATTATCCTGTGTAGGCTGTCGGGTTTTGGTCTGACAGTCACCACACACAGGAAATCAGTTCTTCTGTTGACAAGCTTTCAGATCACATTGCTGTAGGTTAAAAATCAGTTTTTAAGAAATCTCCTAATAAATAACAGTTGAATACTTTGACACAATTAGAGGATGAAGAGTTTTGTATTAATATTGTTCCAGAAGTCAAAGAGAGATGTTAAAAGTGTGTAGCTAAGTATTCACTCATGATTTATCTCCTCTGAGGTAATGTCAAGGTCGGCGCCCTAAAAATGTCTGTACTTCAACAAGATGCCTTGAGCCGGATAAGAGGGCCTAAAGCTCCCAGTTTGTGCTGCAGCATGATGGATGAAAGTGTTCCATCTTGTTTATGCAACCTGACACAAGGCATCTGCTGGCCTCTGGAGCACTCGCTCCATTGCTGTAACAACCCTCTCCACCCTAATAGACAGGCAAACAGAGATTACAGAGGTATTTAGGATGAAGGAGATACAGTGTAGGAACACAACTGCCCGCACATTACGTTAACACGTTAATTCAGTCTTTTTGGACATACTATCATCACTTTTTACTCCTAGCTGGGGAGAACAGCCTATGTAGACAGCTTCACCAGCATATTTACGGTAGAGGCTTCAAGCTGTCTTGGGGAATTCTTGGTTTCATATCTCATATCATCTTATACTGGGATTACTACAACATACATTTACCTCATGATCTGAAACTTTGTGCATGTTTATGGGCGTCCAGCATTGTAACACTGTAGGTGAGTTGTAAAATGGGGATCAGCATAATAGGTCAACTTTTCATAGGACCAGTGTAAAGAATCCTAAGTATCATCACTGCCTTCATTTTAGGCGTGTAGGAGAACATACATGGGCCAAGAAAAACTCAAACATCATGAAACACCGTTATTTGAGCAACTGTTTGGTGTGTCTGTTCTGGGCTTCTGTAGAAAAATGGTGGTACAACAGAGAGGAGGACCCACTCCCTCTGTAAAAATATAAAGGTAATACAAAAATACTTTCTTTAGATCAATGTGGAGAAATTGATGTTTATGCTCATTTATGGCAATAGATTCCCATCCATTTTTTAAACTGTCCCTTTAAGCAAAAGCTAGCTTAATTTTCCAAAAGAAAATGGCTAGCATGGCTTATTAATATGTTTCCTCTTGTAAGTTCTAATTTCTCCCCTCTAAAAGTACAAGCGAATTGGAACTTTCTAAAGAATGTGTCTAAATTAAGGTGAGGTGTGGATAAACAGTGTGGGGCAGAGTTTAAACTCATATCTTATTGTAACAGTACAACAAACCTTTTAACAAAGGACCGACCTGAATTTATTATCAGTCTTCATACCACACCCTTTAGAAAACAAACACTGCGCTCAAAGACACTTTCAATAATAAAGTAACTTTTGCAACCACAGATGAATCTGCTGCTTAGCCACATGACCATTTAATGCATGCATCTCAGCAGTCTATTGAGGACTGTGCAAAATAGTAACATATATTAAATGTGATGCATTGTACACTATTTTATGCAGCTTTAACATTAAAGTTTAACACTGGGAGTGTGAAGCCCTGTCTATTAATCCCCTGATCATATCTTAATGAGCAAAACATATTTCCAGCCAACTACTTTTAACTTTACTGGCGTCAAGATTCTGTTAGGAATTCTGGGCAAGTTTCCTAGTTTCCAGTGTTTCAAAGAGTGTGGAAACAACTAAGGTGAAAAGTTTGGCAGGCTAGCGCAGGTGTGGACAGATGTGCTAAAACTGCAGCTTATGGTCTGAATTACTTCAACAGAGTCAAATCCTGAAACAAAACCCAACCAGAATTCAATGTTTATGTGTAAATTTGAACAGAGTTGCTTTTGTGTTTTTCAGACTGGACAAATAAATATGCATGTATGGAAAAATCTGCCAAAACAATGTGCCTGCGGACATGCTGTAATCATTATGTAGTCATGTAATGTACCATAAACGTCAAAGCACGAGTCGGTGATTGAGTGTGTTTGCTTTTGTGAGGGCTCGTTTTTTTTTTTTTCTCAAATTGTGCTCCATATGTGAAGAAGCTGTCAACTGCAGCTTCAATATCTCCTCCATCTATCTTTGTCGTATGACTAATTTAAACATAATCTCCCATTCTGTGTTTTTTCTCCTCTTACACTCAATCCAGCTCCTTTTTTAAACATCCATTACCGTGGGACACAAATCCCCTCAAACAAACAGCTGCTTGCATAAACTTTACCTCTTTCTCTCTGCTGGTAGACAGCATTGAAATGGAAAAACAACAAGAGGAAAAAAAGACATAAAGACAGCTGAAGAAAGACAGAGAGAAGCAGAAGGGGATGCAAGGGAGGGAGGGAGGCAGAGACAGGCCCTGCTCCAGTGTAGGGAGAAAGTGCGGAGTCATGCTGTAGGAATGCTGGAGGGGGGGATTGTTGGCGTGACTGCCCCATTTTTCACAGCCATAATCAGAGCCAGCTGTCAGTGAGTGGACCCATAAGAGGAGGAGGAGGAGGAGGGAATGAGTGGGAGTTACTGGGTTTTGGAAAAAAGTTTAAAGAAGGGGAGGGGGGAGGCAAGCAATAAGACGGAGAAGTTTGTAGAGATTTCATGACGATAATTTAATTCCTCTCTGTGTGTCATCAGGTTTAAGAGTTGTGTTGAAAGAAAATGTGCGTGAAAAGAATCGGTGTGTTTTTGTTCAATCAGACCTGCATGGCTGCATGCATTAAGACAGTTAAAAGTAGGATTGGATTTGACTGTGGCCTTGACTAGGTCTGGCTGCAGCCTGAGCCAGGTTTTAAGAGGATGGAGGGGGGTGCAGGGTGGAGCTTCCTGCCATCCTGCTGCTCCTGGGACCTCTGCAGTAAAGAATGACAAAGCAGGAGCTCCATACAAACACAATATGGAGGGTACAAACCATATATACTGCAGGGATCTGAACAACAAAGACTTCAACCCACATAAAACGTAATGAAATAATAAGATGACTTGTAATTTTCAGATTTTCACAGCATTATCGCAGATCAGGAACAGATGCATCTTTACAGAGGACCAGCTTATAGTGCCGATGTTGTACTTTGCACATCTGTGGCTGGGGTACCGCTGCTGCTGCTGCTGCTGCTACCAGCCATGCCAGTGCTGTTACAGTCCCACAGCTCCCAATGTAAACTCCTGCTGTGTTTATGTTTAGTCTACGTTCGCACAGTACATCTTCCTTCCACTATATGTGAAGCTCTGTGATGTTTTCTGTGCTCAAACTGTCCTGGGACATGTCAAACAACAATTGTAGGTCAAACACTCATGAACTTGTTGCAACCTTATTGAAAGAGCTTTGAAAAAAAGAAGAAATCTGATCACAGTTTCACTGCCCCAAAAGGTCTGTGGTGAATTATTGCGCCAATGTTTCCCAAAGTAAGCTAAGGTATTAATATTATATTATCATGTAAACTGTGGCGGATGTTTTTATGACCTATCTCCCAGTCTTCACTCCCTTACATAGAGTACAGTGAAAGTGCTAGGTACTTTATATAACCCGCAGTAGTTTGATGGAAAAAGTCTCCAGTGGGAACGACTTGGCTTGTTGATTTTCGGGTGATTCATGGCTCTTAAAGATGTGACCTCCTCGAAGTTGGAGTACCGACTTTCCAGTTCCCTCTAGACATCCAAAAAATAGTGTCACTGGCTAATGAACTTTGCAGCCACAACACTGATCTCTTTCTTTTCCTAAGTGGGTTAAAATAAATTACCCTGTGGGTTGCATAAGGCTCCACTTGGACTGTATGCTCCAGTTTTCTTAGGGAACCGGTTCTCTTCAATAGAGAGGCCTTCTCACCTGTTTTTGTTTTTAAAAATATCTCCCCTTTATAATTCTGCGATGAGTCGTCACCAAGGCACAAAAGAGGACACGCCCAAGCAGAAAACTGAAAAAAAAAAACACACATCCTAGTGTCTGACGAGTGCTTTGAGAACTCCCCTTTTTGCCCACTTCCCGTTCTCAGGTCTTGATCTAATGTGAGGTTATGCAAAGACAACAGGCTCAGACATCAACTGGAGCTCGAGGCAAAAATGACACTCATTAAAATGCCAACTAACTTTTAGGTGTGCCTGTGAAATGATAAGTGATTGAAAGCCCCCAAGAAATGAGGAGGTATTACTCATTCACTTTTTCTTTTTCACTGCAGGTATCCTGTTCAGGTCTGTTGATGCTGAATGAATTCATCATGAGTGTGCTTTTGTGACGTGTGGTTTCACATTTGTTCATGACTTCTTTAAGGCTGGAGAGATGGACGATGGTGCTCTTTTCCTTTTTTCTTTCCATTGTTGTGTATCATATGGAGCATGTTCAATAAATATATACAGTTTGACGTTATCACTGGTAATTTAAAATGTTGACTCGCTGTGTTTTTTTAAATATAATTTATCTTTCAATTCTACTATGGAGGCAGCAAACAGGGGGCAGAATTTGAGTCCAAGACAGTTATCCTTTAAGGGAAACGCATTGTATTGCTTGTATTGTATCACATCGCATCCGATTGCATCTCACCGTATCGGATCATATTTTATTCTACCGTGTTGTATGGCATCGTAATTGGACTGTAACGTATCCCATCGTGTCCTACCCTATTGATTGCATCCCATCCCATCCCATCCCATCACATCACATCGCATCGGATCTGATTGTATTGTATTGTATGGAAGTGTATCATATCGTATAGTATTGTATATCTCAAACCTCAGTCTTTCAGGGTAGGCTGTTAGGGTTATTTTGTTAAAACAGAAACAAGAAGTGTCCATAGCTTAAGAAAGAGAAAGTGATTTTTCAAAAGATTCATGCTTACCGTTTCACATTTCATAACATTCATAAACCTGCCTACAAAGACTTCTTTCTGTGACTTTTTCTTTCATTACCCTTGTACACTTTATTATAGGACACTATTATTACTCAACAATGTGCTCAAAAAATGAGGCCATTGAAGCATTCTTTAATCCCTTTTCTAATGTTAATGCACTAAATCTTTGAAATCTATTCAGAGATGGAGATGTGAGATGGCAGACATGCCACTTTGAAAAGCCTGAGAATTGCAAATTGTGGTAAACACTGTAAAAACACTTTAAATGAACACATAGTCTTTCTTTTTTTTTTTTGGAAATACATGACACAAGACTTCATACCAGTTGAATGTTTTGTGTGTACTTTCAGTTCTACCCCCTCGGAGTCGGCATGCTCACTGCTCAGAAGTTGTTTATCAGACGGGGGAGCGAGTGGCCTGTAGCCTTTCTGAGTCTCAGCCAAGTCCAAAGTGGAGCGGGTTCAAACTCTGGACTTTTGACTCTTTTGACAGTGTGTCTACTCTGTGTTCATGTGGCCCCTGCGGGTCCATTATCAGAAGGAGAGGGGCACACTGACCTTCTGATTTTGGAACGTTTAGTGTCTGCTATGAGTCATTGCTGTCATTGCTCACAGGACAAAAGGTGAGACCATGTCTGGATGGTTTCTGAAAGCCCCACTCTTTTACTGTTTTCAGTGCAAGTGAAGCTGTGGTCTGAGGATTCTTTCTTGTATTTCCTTCTTTCTTTTTCAGTCTTGCTCGTTGTCTTTCACCGCACAAAGACAAAAACACACTCAGCACTGCACGCAACTTCTTGTCTTAACTTGTGATCTCTGGCGTCTTCCTCGCCGCATAGAGATTAAATCCTGGTTGAGAGTGTCCCCTGTTATCGATTGATTTAGGGGTAGAACATGATTCTCTTTCTGCCTTGGGTACTTTCCAGGGCACTTTCTCCTCTTTGGCAATCTGTTGCCTTGTTTACTGAGCTGCTAAACCCTGGCGACACCACAGGCTGTGACTCACGCCGTGAACCCGGCAGTCGCTAGTTCAGGGTTCAGTTTACAAACAATGTTGCACAATGTGTCCTCTCTGGACACGATCAAACTCAAAATCGAACTCGTCAACTTTTTGAGATCAGACTTTATTGGGATCGCTTTATATGTCTGTCACTTGATGCAGTAAATCTCCTCTGGCTGGTGTCTTTTTTTAAGTTGTTTCTTAGCTTCTTCACATATTCAAAATCTGTTCAAATGAAAGAGATCCAATCTTACAACATCTCAGAAATTCTTCCAAAATGATGAACTGTGAAGTGGTCAGAGTCCTAGGTCAAGGACAAACAAGGTAACTGTGGGACAGTGTGACTATAAGGGCTTAGGCTGGACCTAACTGCCTCTATATAACTGAGTTTATACTCTTGTAAGGTTTAAGGGACAGTAGCTGAGCTTTTATACTGCACCAAGAAAGGAATCAAGAAACAAACAAGAGAAATAGAAGTTATTGAAAAAATATTAAATATGTTTAAGTTGAATTCACTTTTTTGTCATTTAACAAAAAAGTGAACATAACACACTCAGTGCTCACAGTCAGCCTCGTGCCGCCGCTGTGCAGTCCAGCACAGGAACTTATGTCACTTCCTTTCTTATCGTATTGATGTGGAAAGAGGAAGCCCCCTTACTTTCCCCAGACCTACTTATCACGGCACCACATAAAATGTTGTTGTAAATATTTCAGAGCTGAATTAACCTGAATTTATTTTTATTTAGTAACTCCTTGTAAGGTTAAAATTAACTTTATTTCCTGACTCACAACTGTCACATATTGCATATATGTGTCAGGCTGTGTCTTCTGACGTGCTGTGGTGTTGTAGCAACTGTGTGCAGACCTAACAGGATGTGGGGGAGGGGGGGGTATTCTGTGTGTCTTCTTTTTGCAGGCGTCTGCTCCACCCACCAGGCCTTTCTCTGCCTCATACTGTACCATTGAAAGGTTGTGCTGCAGACTGTATGGAACATGCAGAGGAGGCGGCAGGCGCTCCACTCTTTGAAGCCTTGTGTACATATGGAGGCATGAAGCGTCTCACCGCTCAGCCGTTTAACCCATTCATGCCCACACAAGAATAAGTTAGTTGCATGAAAGAGCAAGAACAACAACAACAACCTCCTCCATTTGGAAAATCCCCCCCTCTTTGTAGCCTTTCATTGACTTAAAGCACTTTTATATGCTTCATTACCATTTCCATGATGTCTTTAGATCGCCATTCAGACCGAAGATCCTGTTATTTAGGTCAGAGAGTTTGTTGTTCTGCAGCATGTCATGGCAATTACAGCTTCTGCCTTTTTTCACAGTTAAATATTCTTTAAATCAAAGACTCTAGCCGTGTAAAGAAGTAGACCAACAATCTTGATACATGTTTCCATGCCAACAAATCCTGTTTTGTGATCTGCAAGTCGAAGGACCTCTAGAGTGGTAGCAGACTGATTTGTTTTTTGAAGGGGAGACATCTGATTTTATGTAACTACATGTTGGAATTAACTTTCACAACACCAATCTTCAGCCAGGTGAAATATTGGTGTTATGGAAAGGCATGGATCAGGTTCGGTAACGGTAACAACATGTCCTCGTTCTTATCTACAGTGTAGGTTGATTGTCAGTGTCTCTGAAGGAAGGTTTGGTTGACTTTTCTCCCAAACATCTCACATGAAGATTAGGGAGTACCCAGAGTACTGGGCAAACAAACTAAACCCTTTGTTTGGAAAAAGTTGAAATTTTGGTAGGGGTACGCCGTTACAACTTGGTAAGGTTTTAGGTAAAAGATATACATTAAATGAAACTCAAGTTAAACCATATACATGTTCAGTTACACACTTGCTTAAATAACAAATGAATACACGTAAATAAGTTAAACTTGGAAAAAGTATTATGTATGCAAATTAATGCATATTTCTTAACCTTCATTAAATAAAAATGATGCTTTACAGACTTGATTATGGCTTTTATAATTGAAGTTTTAAGTTGTATAAATGTAATCTACTCAGATGAGATCTTAATGAGTGCAACAGGAAAGCATGTCTTGCATAAAAAAAACAGCATATTTATGAGGATCCCGAAAACACAGATCAAAACACTTCAAAACAGTGATCTATCAGTATAGGTGTACCTGTTCACTTAGCTGTTGATCTCCTTGGTTCTTTGTCTATGTCATGATGCGCCTGTTCCCAAGCGAGTCAGACCCTCCGCCTGGTCCCTGACCTGTCATCCACCTTTCCACTTTGGATATGTTGCTAATACGGACTTCCCCGTTGCCAAACCTGCTGCTTCATTACAGAGATACAATAATGGCTTCTTTAAAGAAAAAAAACCCTTTTATATAAGACTTTAACACTACTTCGGTCCGGAGGCCAAGTCAGACTGGGCTCCGGCACAGAATCTGATCTCTACTGAGTCCAAACATATAGGGCATACTATTCCCTGCAGTACTGCTTAAATCTGCTTACAATAATGTTGTGATGAAACATAAATTATGTTATCAAGAATCTTAAAAACCTTGGCTCAGGTTCAAATTCAGAATTCAACAACGAAACACAGATGTGTGTTATCAAAGAGGGTTCTATCATAGAGGGTTCTATCATCCAACCATTTCATCATTTCTACTACAGCACTGACTCCTACCCAAACCTTTGTTTTTTGTTTGTCACTCGGCCCAATGTGTTTGCCAATGGAGGTCTCAGCTGAGTGGTTTTAAAAAGTGCTGCATTACCTCCTCCTAATGGTGTAAACAGTCCCCCAAAACAACCGCTAGATAACAACACAAAGAGCTTTAGGTCACTTGACCTCATTTTTGTGTTGGAAAGTATTTGAAGAATCGGGGAAAGTGAGTGTACGTCTTATCCAATCATAAGTCATCAAAATGTAACAGGGGAGGATTTGTTCGGCTTTGGTGACTTGTAGTATTTATTTCCGTCCATTTTAGCAGGAATGTAGAGTCACACTCAGTAATGGCAGAGGGGAGTGGAGGGGATTGTGTAACATGGTCTGAAAAAGTTTGGGTCTTACTTAAATGCAAATGCTATGTAAATAATGTACCCAAATTATAGCAACAAGCCCAGATAATTTCCTGTAGCGGTGCTTAAACTTTGCTATTTCTACTTGGCCCTGTTTATTTTTGGGGGGAGGGGGCCGGGAGGACGGGGACTGTGGACACATAATCCTCCCAGAAAAGTGATTTATTTATGAATTCCAGTGCAGAAACTCCCCTCCTGAGAGCCGGCCGGCCTGCCAGAAGTCATTGGCTGATGTTTACAGGACTGGGTTGGCTAATTCCCATGGTGCAGTGTGCCTGCAGTGCTATCTTATTTATACAAGGCCTGATATGGGAGAACAGAGGGGTTTATTTTGGGATATTCCCCATAGATGGATCCAATTTCTCCAACTGGAGCGATTTCCTCCATACGTGCTGCACTTCAGGTCCTAGTGGCAGTGAACACAGCTCACAACTCGCTCGAGTTTAAAGGGATGCATTGGCTCTGAGAAGAAAACTGTGTCACAACATCTCGAGGTTAGACTCGTGATTATACACTGAGCTCAGGGACTTCACAGGAAGTTGGATATTAGTCTCATAAAACGTCCATTGTTTCTCTTGTCAAAACAAATTTCATGAAACAAAATCATTACGTAGAGTCCATTTATCACTACATTAAAAATAGAAACTCTTATTTAAAGCTTGTTTCAAGTAAATCATTTGCAAGGAAATATAGGACAGCATTTGTTTTGGTTAGAATGGAATAAATGTTAAAAATATATTCGCTTTTATTTTACCATTGATTTTACCCAATGAATGCTTTAAGCTTTATATTAACACTAAAGCCCTTCCCTTATTTGTATTTCACAACAAAAGCTTCACTTGGAAGGAGCAATTGATAAAAAGTTGAATTGTTAAATTAGACAAACAAAAACAAATACAGAGCAATTGTCCATTTTCAGAGTTATTCAAAAGAGACAGAGGTCATAAACCTTGTGGTTGTCTTCTGCGGAAATAAAGTCTACTTCCTGCTAGTGACATTTTATCATGGACTGTATAAAACATGGACGTATTCTCAGTGATGTCATCCATTGGTTTCAGAAGCCAAGTTTTGTAGTTCAACGATGGCAGTTGCCATATTGGAAATGCTCTCACACTCACTTTTGGTCAACAGCCAAAGAGGTGGAGCTGAGGCCTGTCGGTTAACTCAACCACACCCTTAAATATGAATAACTCTTAGCCTTAGTATAACTAAATGGATGAGTAATAGAAAAATTCAGCTTCTGTACAGTGTGTGCCGATAAAGAAATAAACTATTCTGACCAAAATAGTTTTTTTGAACCGGGCTGTTAACATGTTGATTACTGCTTTCAATATTGACATTTAAACATGGGTGTTAATGGGACTTTCAGCTCATTTGCAGCCATCCTCGAGTGGATATTCGAGAAACTGCAGTTTATTTCACATCCACATTGGCTTCATTTTGTCAACATCAGACATTGCCATTTGTATTTTATGCATTCCAGGGATCCATGTCCATGATAAATGTTAGGAATCAAACCCTTTAGTAATGGAATTACTGTAAATGGGGACTGCAACCAAGCTGTAAATAATTTAAATAGTCCTTCCTAATCCTTTTTACTGAGTCAACCATATTAATTACATAACATTTGTACGTACATAATGAATGCTTACTACATAAATGTCAGAACTGCATTTAAGCTCTTACTACAGCTTACGCATTAGTCATATTTTCACTATAATTATTGTTGGCATATATCTGAATTATCTGTTTGGTTGTTAGCTATAGTACTAACTCTTATTTGTCTCTATCTCTCTTTCTGTCTCTTTATATATCCCACTTTCTTTGCCCGGCAGTGGAGTGAGATGGCTGTTCACCAATGTGTGTGGTTCTGCTCAAAGTTAATTCAAATTTTCAAACTTCTCTCTTCTATCTATGCACATGCTCATTTGTCGATTAACGCTGAGCCTCTGTATATATAGTACAAAAAGTAAAGTCTAGACCTGCTCCTTTTGTAAAGTACCGTAGGACAATGTTTATTATGATTTGGCACCTTATCTATCTACCTTATTTATTGTGGTGTTCTTACCTCAACAGATAAATTCAGCACAATTACATTACATGACTGGGGGGGGGGAACACGTAACTCATGCTATCACAAACATCACATACACACTCAGCTATGCTAACCTTTGACTGTTCGAATATTTCTCTGCTAAGTAATTTTTTGAAGGCATGACGCTGAATTAGAAGCACATCTCTCCCAGTCTGTAAATGTTTAATGATGAAACACAAACATATGGAGACAAGTGTTCACAACACACCATATTTGTGCCTTTAAAGCAACATCTGCCTTTTATGGGACCTCTCGTCATCATCTGCCGCTCACACTTGGGTTTGCTTACGTAGTGTGTATGCCATGCCAGAAAAACACCTTGCACCTTCCTTGTTTGTTTCTCTTTCTGTCCTCTTCTTTTCTCCTTCCCTTTCCCAGCCCCCTGCTGCTCCTCTCTCACATCCGCCGATGATTTAATGGTTATATAAAGGAATGAGGGAAGGAGAAAAGAGTACTGACACTCTGGCCCAGATGTTTTCATTGCTGCTGAGGTGTGTCAGTCGCCTGAGAGCTTAGAGCTGCATATGAAGGGCTGGTGATGGACTAAACCTCCATTACTAAGTAAGGCCATGAGGAAAACTGGGTAGCTATCATCTGTTGTTGGCACAGCCACTTACTAGCTCTGATTCTTGGGATATCTTTTATTTTCATATCCCAATTCTTTTTGTTTTCTTTTCTCTGAGCTCCTTATAGGGGATCAATATTGTTTTTCTTCATGTTATGTCATATACTGTATATATTGTTACAGTGTGGGATGTTCATATCATGGGCTCACAAAGAGGCCGTCAAAATATGAACTCTAGGTTCCTTGCTAGTTTCATTCATGTGCTCTTTCATATATATATATATATGTCAACTGATGTAGCATAAAGGTCCAATAAAAGTCCAATTGGCTGGCGATAGAAACTCAATGTTGACTCTTTTTAAATACATTTTACGTCACATATTGTACATTGGTAACATGTATTTTTTGCTTACCTTTTTTTTTGCTGTTGATTCGATAGGACACAGGATAAAGGAGGAGTGAGGTGTATTGGGGAGCCACAGGTTGGACTTGAACCCGGGCCGCCCAGTTGGAGGACTATATATTTTTTTTGTATTTATTTATTTTTTTATTGCACAAAAAAAAAAAAAAACATAAACATAATAGATCAATGGAAAAACAGACAGTACATAATGATTAGTTAATTAACAAACTATACATTTTGAAGGAAATGTGCTGGAGGAGCCAAATAAACCCAGAGGGGCTTGTCGAGTGGCCCTCCTAAAGAGAAACATGTAACACAGAGACATACTGTTAATGTAGTCCAAAACAATAAAGCTAACAAGAACACATACTCAATAAGGTGTAAAAGAAAGCAAAACAAGAAAGAGACAAATTAAAGAAGAGGGGGGGAAAGGAAAATAAGCTCTTATGGCAGAGAAAGATTATGATGGCGCATTGGTTAATTGGCCTCTGCATGGGCTGCAACCGAATCGCTAGGCCATCTTCACCCCACCTTAGTAACATATCTCATGTTAAATGTTAATCACTTATTAAATTTTAAACCACAAACTTTCCTGAGGGATTCCTGGTTATTGTGTACATGTACTCCAGGACATAAAATAATAAACATCACAGGAAAGACATTTCCTTTAAATACTCATTACAGTTACATCCAGTCAAAGTAGATCTGGAAATGAGTTAAAGAGGTCAACCTACAAGTAATCACCCATTGTTTTAGCTGATGATGTCATTAAAGGTGACTTTCATTGATGTCTTAAGTTACCACTGTAAGGCTCTAAATAGACACTGGTGATTCAGCAGTCTGAACTCCCGGAGCCCAATTCTTAAAAAAACATACCAGGCTTCCTCATGCACTTTCCTTTGATGCCATGGCTGTTGGGTATTTTCCACTCTCAGTAAACAGCAGAAACAGTTTCAGGTGAACACGCAAACCCCACATGGGCACCTATTGGGAAGCACGAGGAGAGATGAGTTTTATCTTTGGTCTTTTCTGCAGTTGTGTGCAAACCAAAATAGTCATTCGGAAGATCACTTTGTTTTCCTCTCAAAAAACATATAATGGACAACAGACTTTCTAATCAGCTTCGAGAGAGGAAGCCAGTTGAAATTAAAACATGACTAGACTCCCACCAAGCTGTGACCACTGTCCCAGGGGCATGGCTGTAAGAAACCCAAACACTGTGATCATATTCTTGTAATCATTTGTTAGCTGTGTTTGCTGTGCTGTGGGATTAGCGTGTCTTGAGAACTCAGGAACTGAAAATGTTCAGGAAAAGAACAAAGATGGATTGAAACAACATGGAGTTCTCTGTACTGTTGACTTTAGTAACAAATGCAGTGACAGTTTTTTATTAACAAAATATGAAACAAGTTATGAATCTCATCTTTCCCAGTTTCAGGAGAAAGAAATCTGAGCAAATTTAGGTAGTTCATTGACATCTTGGAGCTAAACCCTTGAAACTTTAAATGTTTTTTTTTTCTTTGTGATGTGAAGTTAGTCATTTTGAGTAAACAGTTTAGTTTTTGCTTTTGTACTCATAGTTACATTAAAACGCTAATAACACTCGCTGTGGACAGGCAGCTGATTTGCTTATCTTAGCTGAGTTACTCTAGCTTAGCATTAAGTTGGTAACAGGGGGAAATACATTTGATTGCATTTGTGTCGGTTGTTCGATCAAAACTGATAAAACAGTCCCCTCTCCCTTTCTCCATTTCAAACTCTGTTCACTGTCCTGTCTCTCTAGTAGGGGTGTGGAAACCCCCCCCCCCCAAAAAAAAAAAAAAATCTTTAAAAAGTAGTCCAAAAAGTATCGCAAATTCTTCCTGTATGTTGTCTGCCATATTTGTTTACTCTAAAGTTGGTTTGACTACAAGCCAGTTTGGTAGATTTTTAGTTTTGAGAGTCCTGTTGTTGATGAATGAAATCTGTGGTGTGCTGTTTTTGGATTAGTGTTGTTCTCCACACACTATAAAAACAAAACTATTTGATCCTTCATTATTTGTTTCAAATTTAAAAAAAAAATCTGTTACGATATTAAAAATATTTTAGTTAGGGCCAGGCATTAGCATTATGTTGGGAACATGAGAAACGGCTCGTCCCGCTTTTTCCAACTTTCCTGAAAATTGACTTGTTTGAAATCACTCTCATAGACCTTTGTGAAATAATAATCTGAAGCTGGAGATGCTAAACTTTGCTTAGCTAAAAAACATGCCATGCAGGAACATGCTATTGTAATAGCCTATAAAGATTAAGTACTTAAATTATGCACTTTGTTAATTTAATCTTGACAAAAATTTAAGAGTTCAAATGACGAGTTTCTGTGAGCCTTTTGTTGTTTTAGTTTTTGAATTATTACCTTCAATCACATCAAAGTTAGCTTGTTCTTAGTGCTTATAGTCTTTGGGCAAATGTATGTTATATATGTTCTGGCTCCCATTTTATTTCTTTATAAAAGTGTTGTTGAGCCTCTCATCTAACTTTAAGATTACTTTTGTAAATGTTAAACCTTTTCAAATAGATCGAACTTCAAAACAATCTCAAAAACTTGAAAGTGAAACATTTAAGTTTCAGTTCAGTTATATTACATTACATTGTTCATGTCTACGTTGAAATAGGAGCAGTCTAGTCATGGACATACTGTATGTTGTCATGAATCTCCTCGATCTTTGAAGAATTACATGCTGTATGAACCAATATCAACCCCAAATCCCCAACTCTCCCCCTAGCTCACTCTTGATTCTTTAAAACAAAGTTTGAAGAAAATATTTCATGATTCCTTGGGGCTGAGACAAACTCTTATTCCTGGGTAGGGCAGCCATTATTTATCTTCTCCTTTCAACAATTGGGAATGAAAACCATCTGTGCACATGGTTGAGGCGCAGGTAAAGTAAAAATAGAAACTCCACATGTGCGGATGAAGTCCAGAGAAATGTGGGTGGGGGGAGATTACAGAGAAAATTAGACGCTTCATGCTTGAGTTTAGGATACAGTGTATCACAACTTTCATCGAGTTTGACTTATCTATGTCTGAACCCTTATAACCATTGTTTGCGAGAGGTTTGATGTCTTTCTACCTTATACCTTCTCTTTTCTTTATTTGGAGATTGTGTTTACTTACTGGCACAGACTTCTTACATTTTAGTGCTGTGCTGTTTTTCTTAAACATCTTCCCTGACAAGAAACCAGTGACTCACTCGTTATATTTGCATGCAAGTGTTGACTATTCTACAAGTGTGTGGCAAAAGCGAAGGCCTGATGTCACGGCATAAGATGTGCCGTTGTCTCCTGTTTATCTGATAATCACAGAGATGACTGGATAAAGCTGCATGCTGCTCAGGCTCTTCTATCCTGTTGTGGTATTGGTTTGAAGTGGTACAGATGGAGGATGTTTGTGCCATGTTTTGTGCCAGAACTTCGACATTGTAAGTAGTTTGGCGTGTGAATGACTAGTGTCTGTTTCCTTGTCTTTGTCGTACTTCATTTTTTTTACCTCCTCTGCAAGGTTTGAGCCAGAACACAAGTTCAAGCGATTCTTGATTCAAAGCTTAAAAATGTCAAAGATAAACTCAAAACAGCAGGATACACCCACATACTTATTGAAGCCATCAAGAAACGAGCATTGAGAAAGTTTCAAAAAAACCACTTCCTCGTGTTTTTTTTTTTTTTCTGCAAGAAAATTGCAATAATTCAGCACAGGCTCAGTTTGAGTTAACATTTCGCCAAAGAGTCAAGTGCTGAATGACTCAGACGTCAGAGCGCTTCGTCTTCATCCTACGCGTCTGCAGAAGTTGTTTTTGTGCTGAAGTACTTCTTTTTATTCCTTAAATCTTGAACTCGTAAAGCCATGTAAACTTTGGATTTTCATGAATGACCAACACATCCCCAATTGGAGAAAATCCATATTTTTTCCTTTCATTTTTTTTCTTGAGGCCTCTTTCGGGAAATGACGCTGATGAATCATGATTTTTAAACATCGCTCTCTCTCTCTCTCTTTCACTCACTCGCAGCATGAAAATAAATGACACAGATTTATGACACATACTGGTTCATCTCCACCTTGGTTTCTGGTCTTACTTTTGGTTGTGGAAAGTGGATTCATCAAGACAGGCTTGCCCTCCTGATCCTTTCACTCGAGCCCCTCGACTCTCCTCGCTCACTAACCCCAAACTCCTGTCAATGGTTTCCAGCTGGCCGTGGCGTGGTGGTTCTCCTGGGAGAAGAGGGGGAGGAGAAGGGTGGCTTAGCTGGCTCCAGGCCCTGACTCGCACACCGTCCGTCCAAAAACCTTGCTCAACCCCCCCCCCCCGACCCAACCCCACTCCCACTTTTTATTTGTTTAATTTGTGGAAAAACCCATAAACATTTTGCATAAGATTTGTGGAGAGCGGCTGTGCAGGCAGGAGGGCTGCGTGTATGCGTTTGTATTTGCAGTCCAAACTTCACATGCTGATTACATCCAATGTTTTTAATGATGAGGTGAGGTTATGAGATAAAACGGCAACAACATGAACTGTTAGCATAGCATGTGCTTGGAGCAGTTTGTTGTTGAACAAATACTGATAATTAAGATGGACCGAGCAACAGCAGCCTAGGAGCGAAGGCAAAATATTTTGAGCTCCCCCTGCTGACTGGCCGCAGTATGGGTCCTGACCCCCATAACCACATTAGCAGAGTGGGAAAGTAAAGGCAACATGAAACGTAACAAAAACAAACAATACAGCGATTGATCTTTTCATAAAGGATGGTGCAGTATAGTGCTGTCACCTGACAGTAAGGCCTTTCTTAGTGGAGTTGACATGTTGTCCCTTTGCATGCATGGTTTCCCCCCCAGGTGACTTGGGCGTCCCTCTGCAATCAAAAGAAATGCTCATTAGGTTAATTGGTGAGTCAATATTGTTTGTAAGTGTGAATGTGACCTTTAATGATTGTATGTCTCTATATCAGCCTTGTGAGTGACTGGCGACTAGTCGAGGGTGTACCCCGCCTCTCGCCCAATGACAGCTGGGATTGACTGAAGCCCCACACGACCCCCGAATGGGATAAGTGGTATAGATGATGTATTGATAGACGTAGGTGTTTGCTTCATAAAGACACAAGAATCTGTTCTGCTGGGAACTGTACCAACCTGAGGGAAGTTAAATGTGTATTTCTGTTAGCTGAAGGGCCGTGGCATCAATTCTCCAATTTCACCAGCCAGCTTCCTTCTGCGCATGTCTTGCTTTCAAATAACGTCAAGAGCACAATATGTCAGAGCCCATCACCGGGGTATTTTGGCTTACAGTGGAAAGAGACTGAGACCTACTGCCTTTATTATTAATATACCGTCAATGGGGATGGGAATCTTTAGGGTTTACTCAAAGTGGTTTCTGAGGGGGCTTTGTGCTTAAGAGGGATCTTTTTATGTCTTTCATGTTATCTTAATGAGTGCAGCACTTTGGTTCAGTGGCTTAGGGACTTCTATATTTAGCAGAGAGCGGTTCAATAGCAGGGCACAGCTTGCGTCACCTTGGGTAAATATTTCTCTTTTTGGCAACAGATGTGTTCCTAAAACCTCGCTTATTCCTGAGCATTCAGCAAAAAAAAAATCGAAAAAAGACTGAGCTTTGGTCGGGGTTGCAGGTGGGCTGGATTTAGTTATTTGAGGAGCCAAGTAGATAAAAAAAAAAAAAAAAAAACAGAACACATTACGGGTTTAATAAAAAGAAGTTTAAAGGAAAAACTTGTTTTTTAAGAGGACAGAACACACAAACTCAGCTGTAGTAGTCTGTCTGTGTGCAGGGTTTTGTAGGACGTTGTGTTTACCTTGCAGGAGTGACGGTGATGACAGTCTGTTGTCATCAAGGTCAGAGGTCAAACAGGGAGGGGGAGTGAGTTTGCAGGCTGCTGATGGAAGTGCGTGGTGCTTTGTCACTCCTCATGTCTGGTTAAAAGGCTGAGTGTGTTTGGCTTGGCTTAAGGAGTTTATGTTTGTGCAAGTGTGTGTGTGTGTGTGTGTGTGTGTGTGCGTGTGTGCCTGTGCGTGTGTGCCCGTGCGTGTGTTTTATTGCAGCAGGCCACATTTGCAGTGCTGGGAAATGTTACATACATCATTACTGTAAAGTCCGACACTGTGCCACTAATAGATCTGCAACATCAGCAACCATGCCACCACATTTGGTTTACCTTTTTTTTTGTAAGTTTCACAATACACAACTCTGAGATGAAACTCCCTGCCATGTCTTAGAGGGTATAACGAAAGCACAAATATAGAGATGTTTCAATGTGATCCTTAATTTAATGACTGGTGTGTACTGTAGAGGAGAAATTGCTCAACAATGCTCCAATTGTTCTTAAGTTTTGAAACCTTACAGGAACATAATCTTAGGGAAAACAATCTAACAGCACAACATTGATTGTGTTGGTCACATTAGAAATCACTCTTGATTGTCAGTATTTTAGAAAATTGGAAAAAGCCAGAGTGCTGTTTTGTAAAATGTTTTCCATGATGCAAAAATCTCTTACTCTGCAACTATGCCTTCCATATAATCAAACCAAGTGTGACCTCTTAGATACCAAATTGATAGTGCTGGTGGAAGTTCTTTTAGAAATTATTTTTTTAATCATTCTATATCTAGTTTTCTTTTTTTTAACAAAAAATGTTGTTATGAAAAAAACTACAGTATTCCCCTTTAAAAGAAAAAAAATAACTATATGAGATGTAACTATGGCTGAATGGTTTGACTGAATTTAAATATGTTAGTCACTAGAGGATAGTAATAAATGATAAACGTGAATTATCCTTACATAAAGTTACAAAATACATAAAAGTTTTGGGATAAGGTGAAGATGTTGGCAACTTTTACTTTCCTGTTAAAAATGTTTTGGCATCAAGGGAACTTTTACACACATCTTATACTGAGCTGACATCCTCTACATTCACACATGCAGATACACCAGAGCTTTGCATTTACACTGTGGTGTGACGTTCTTTCAGATCTGCTTAGCCAGTCGTCCAGACACTCACTTTGGCCCGGAGTAAACCTGTTTAAAACCACAAAGTAAACATCACAAGATCAACCCGGGTGTATTACTCAGAGCACTTGTGCTTTACAAGAGTGAGTGGTGAGGAAGAACACAGTGTTATCTGTGTCAAAGTATCGCCTGCCTCAAAGTTAAATGAACGTGCAGCTTGTCAGCGCTTAGTGGATGACGTAATGTCAGGAGATTGTTTTTTTAGACATAACCCACAATTCAACCTGATTTCAAGCCAAAGCCATGCTATAGTAGCTTCTTCTGTCATTATTCAGGCTGCCCCTTTTCCCCTTGTTGTTCATAATGGAGAAGTAGTAATGAAAGTAAATGTGAAATCTGATCAAACAAGAACATTTCAGACATACTGTATTAGTATCAATTGGCTCACGAGCAAATAAGTGATTTCTATTTTTAAATCCAATCTGACAAGCTTCACTAAAATGAAAAATAACTAACCTGTTTAGTCAAGACTGTCTGTTGTTCAGCAATCTGTCCTTTGCTAAGTTGAGTAGAATTAAAAGAGAAAACGTATCTGTTTGTGTAAGGACAGGGTAAGGAGTGCTGAGGGTGCTGCATTATCCCCTAAAATCAGGCACATTAAAAACCAAAAGCTCATGAAAACATTTGAACTCAGGCCTGACAACTAGAGAAGATGCTCAATTGTGTGACTCTCAGGGCCAATGTGTGAGACTTGGCAGCTCTGGATCCAAGTGTGACGCTAGCTAGCAAGTTTTTCAATACTAGTGTTAGCAGATGTCATACAGATAGCGTTACATGATATGATACTGTAGGTTTGCCATCGATTTATTCCAAAATGTTACCAAACAGCTAGCTCAGCTATGTAAAACTGTAATGTGTTGTAAGTGTGTGTTTGTATGCTAATATTAGCTGTTGTCACACTGTTTTGATAGATCAAACCGTGATGTTAGCTGGAAAGTGGTTGAATGCTAACGTTAGCTGCCTGTTTATTGTAGCATATGGGTTATAAAATGTGTTGTTTTATCTTGAAATATGACCCAATACCCCAGAGTTTTCACCAGCTGTTGCCTTTTTAGATGTTGATCAATCAGGAAGGAATTAAAATGATAGATTTCCTTTGTTTATACTTGTTGTGATTTAAAAGTCAGCATACAACACGATGCTACAACACCATATGAGCCCCATGTGTGAGCGAACCTCAATGAGAATATGGTGATCAGTGTTAACTTGTTTTATCTTGATGAAAAGATGACATTAATATTGTTCATCTTGGTTGTATCCTCCTCATGTTAGCTAATCTAAGCTTCAATACGCTTCTACTGATACCAGAAAAAGCTCCAAAACTCCTGAGCACACTGAATTGATGAAGTGTTTTATTGCTTAAGACTTCAACATTTTATTAATAACATTCAAAAGTAATACACACTCATCTAGCTACAGTATAAGCGTCTATGTTTCGCAAGACCCTTAAGCTTAACTTTTGCAGCAGAGATGATTGATCCGAAGAGAGATTGGCTGTAGCAGAAACTTCAAAGGAGGAGAATGTAATAACCCTGGCATGCAGCGGTCAGCCTGGGAAATGGATCAGAAGGCTTGTGGATTGATATAATCAAAAGAAGGAGCCGTAGTGCAGCCTCCATGCAGAGTTGCTTACTTTTTTGGATTTATAGTTGGTCCACGAGCTTGCGTCAAAAACTTGAAAATCCTCCTTGTAGGTGGTCACATACTGTAACTCTTTGAAACAGCAATTAAGGATAGATGATAATACTTTCAAGTACAGCTACATTTCCTTCTATTATGGCTGTCCTCTTTTGTTTACATTAAACCTACTGAAGTCTGTTGTTGTTGTGTAAGTCCATCTAGGGTTTGGGAGATAGCTTCACGATTTTATGGATTTGAGAAGTATGTTGTGTTTTATGCTGATCTTGTGCACTATAAATAATGTGCAAAATGCTGTACTTTGTTTTTTTTTTGGTGTGTGCTTCTCTGGTTACATGTAGATTGTTATTTGCTTCAATTGTGTTTTTATTTAGTAACATTACTGTGGAGCTGTGAAATGCTTGCAAGAATTTGAGTCCAAGACAAATTTCCTTAAAGTGACAGCATATCGAGTTGAGTTGTGTTGTTTTTGTGACGTGTCATACCGTGTTGTATCAAATTGTAATAATCACAAAACCTGAATTGCAAAAGTGTGCATGTCTGTGGCTTAATGAAAACGGAGATAGCCTCTGACACATCAGTATAGGGTAAGCAACTGGTTAGCTTAGCTTAGTATGGAGCCTTTAAATGGGAAGAAAATGGATATCCTAGCTTTGTTCAAAGAAATCTTCCTAGAGTGTCTCTTAAGTTCACCAACTAGCTTGTTGTATGTCATTTTCCTTTTCCGAACAGTGAGGTATCCAACCGAGACTCAAGGAAGTTACCCGTCTCAATCAAAACAACTTCTCTTGTGGGCAGGTTTTCAGTACAAAGGTAGGTTTTTTTTTCTTTTAAGAGTGTGAATTTTTCTACTAGAGAGGATGCAAGTCAACCTGTTCTAAAATAAACTCATTAAAACTTTACTGCCACTTGTATTTTCTTATTTGGGCCAAATTCAAAACTTAAATGAGAAAAAAAGATAAAGTAGCTGTAACAAAAATGGTACCTGAGTCCAGCTGAGACGCGTCTTTGTGCACAGAGTGTCTCTGTATGACAGGAGTTCTGTCTCGGACATCAGACAGGTGTCCAACCGGTTACTCAGGCCAGCTATCCCCGAGCCCTGGGCCTGGCTCTGGTGCCGTAATGCTGAAGGTCAGAGGTTAATGGAGCAGAGTGGCGCCGGCCAGTCATCCCCCAGGATCCTGGGTGGATTTGGTAAACATTGAAGCTGTCACTGCAGATTAATACTGAGAGGAGGTAGAACAGGGCCGAGCACACAGGGGGCTAATGGCTTCCAACTCAGCCATGAAAGTGCCTGTCTTACCCATTCTCCTCTCTCCCTCATCCCCACAGATAAGCCCCGAAGGCTTACAGAGGGAAGGGGGGACGAGTGAAGGAGGAGGGCTGGAGCAAAGGGAGCATAAGAAAAAGTTAGCTTTGAAGAAAGGAACTAACAAGAAGGAAATAATCACAAGTGCACTTGAGCACTTGAAACAAAGTCAAAAGAAAAGAGGTAACATCTTAAAGCTACAGGACTTTTTTTTGAGGCACCAAGACTTTTTTGTTTCTTCCTATTGTCTTGATGTAGAGTTCAGCCCTGAGGTCATTCAATGGTTACATCTGTAAGAGTACAACCCCAACCGCCTGCTCACCTCTGTGGGGGATCTTTGGGGACTTTTTTTCATGTTATAAAGTGTATGCAAGCCTTGACACTATGGTGTATCCGTCATTGCATCTTAGTTTCAAGGAGGCGGCTAAAAACACTTCCTATGCAGTTTGTGTCAAAGTAGGATATTGTATGTCATGTCACTGTGCTGCTTTAGATTGTGGTTTCACACTCCCCACAACTCATGCAACAGAGACACTTCACGAAAGATCTTAACTCAGAAGTGAGAGTTTAATGACGCTGTGTACTTGCGTAAAAAAACAAAAACAATGCAAATGTCTAAACAGCACATTAGATCTGATATTAGATCAAAAGGATGTAAATCTGTCCTTCCTGAGGGGGGGGCACATGTATCTGCCAATGCAAATATAACAGGACCGCAGAGATTCGACTGGTTTTCAGGCTTTTAATCTAAAGAAATTTAACAAACTTTTAAAGGCCATGATGTTTGTTCTCCTGCCACCAAGAAGCCAAAATATTAGTAATGCAGATTGAAAATCTGGTTTTCTGTTGTCTAAACAAATATTTACAGTAATGCTGGAAGTCAGATTCAATTGCAGGTGCTGAGAAAA
This sequence comes from Labrus bergylta, assembly GCF_963930695.1. Taxonomy (NCBI): domain Eukaryota; kingdom Metazoa; phylum Chordata; class Actinopteri; order Labriformes; family Labridae; genus Labrus; species Labrus bergylta. The sequence continues at coordinate 18,687,704 of NC_089212.1, read as the reverse complement.
GTCTATTATGAAGATGTTAGTGCTGCACAAATTCATATTTTATTAATAAATGAGTAATAACAGCAGCTCATACTGATTTAAAATCGTTTGCCCAAACATTTCTACTTTTTCCCTCATTCTCGCTGGTCCCAATGACTCTCATGGTCAGTGTTGGCCTGTTTCCTTTCAGTGTATGTGTTTGACATAATGAGGGAGAAAAGATGTTAAAGAGTGGCACCACCAGCTGGGTAGGCAGCTATGCTGTTTTGTAAATAAACCTAATGGAGTGCAGTTTGTATTGAAAGATTCCTAAATTTAAGATAAGAAGTGAGCAGCGGAGCGCTTCTAAGCATTTAAAGTTTGATCAACTGACACTTCACATTGTAGGGTAACATCTAGTCATGTTGCTCTGACATGATGATCACACATCTTTGATTTCTCTGAATGTGTTAGAAACCTCTCACTCAGAAACACCTTTCTTCTGTGCACAATAACAGAAAAGCTCCAAACTGCTGTAAGTTGAATAACTTTGCGGCAAGTATTTCAAACAACTTATACAATACTGTATAGTAAACGGACAGAAAAGCAACCACAAATCCCATAAAATGGGGTAAATAGAAGTTTAAATGTTTTTTTTTTTATAGCTGATGGTTTTATTGTGCCCGATTTTAGGGTGGGCTGCAGCCCCCTTAGCCCCCCTAGTTTCGTACCCCTGAATATATGTAATGTCCAAAATTAAAACATTGACTGTGCAGTTATCTTAGTGTGTGCATTTTGAGTTTTGACTGTATGTACTTAGAAAAAAATTCAAATATAAACACTTTATTGTTGTTTCCCTCAAAATTGTTTGTAATGTGTATTATCAGCATGTGATCACAATCTGTAGACGACAGGGTCGGCCATTAGGAGGCCCACAGCCAACAGTATAAACAAACAAATGTGCAGTCGTCACGTTCATGTTAATGTACAGTATTTTACAACTTCAGTCAGACACAGTCATCTGCAAAAAATTATAAATTTCTTTATTAGGCATTCGTGACCTGAATCTGATTGAGTTTGTGAACTGTTGTGTGTGTGTGTGTGTGTGTGTGTGTGTGTGTGTGTGTGTGTGTGTGTGTGTGTGTGTGTGTGTGTGTGTGTGTGTGTGTGTGTGTGTGTGTGGCCTTTCTGGAATAACTGTACTTCAGCTGTACACAGACCCACTCATTCCTCCAATTACCCCTGATGCCCCCTCCCAGATTTGCTGTCAGTTGGCCTGCAGGGGGGTTGAGGACAGCGGAGGGGGGGGGGGGGGTTTGTCTGAGCATATTCTATGCAGAACTCCATTGTACAGTCCTCACAATGGGAGCCTTTGATCTTAGAGGGGTGCACCTCTCCTCGCTGTCTCTTCCATGCCTCATTCTCCTCCTTTTCCTCCTTCTACTCCTTCTCTTCTTTCTTTTTTTCCAGTCTTAGCCTTGACCCTCCACGTACCGCCAAGAGGGGCCGAGAGGAGAAAAAGGAAATGAAACACTGATTGAAATGAATGAAAATGTAATGAAGTGAGGAGAGGAGTAGAGGACGGAATATAAAGCATGGAGGGAAAACAAAAAATCAGGTTGTTATATTCCTCTTGTCCGTTCTTATTAAAAGGGCCGGGGGACGCACTGCGGTGGCCCTTTGACAGATTGTTTGTGGTATATTGTTCGGCCCCCTCAACCCTCCACTGACACAGAGCAGGTGCTGCCTGGGTGAGAGTTGTGCTTGGGATATGGAGGCTCAATGATGGGAGGATGGAGCTTGTGGGGGGGGGGGGCAGGCAAGATAGTAAAGGTCCTATACATTCCCTGATGGAGTCTGTCAGGTCAATATTTTCTATACGTTGAGACTGCATTGATAATTCTGCTGCTTCGATTCAACCACGCTCCCCTACTGGCTTACTGGCCACCACAATGCCCCATCATGTTCACTGTGCTTGGCTTTGAAAAACAGAGCCCTCCTCCCCTCCCTCTGTACCCCTCCTACCAATAGCCCAATGCTCCAGTGAGCGTCTATAGATTCCTGGATCTGCACAGCGTTGCATTGTCTGCCTGTCCTGGCCTTCTGCCAAGAACCGGGCCCGCTTTGGAAAAGTTGTACTTCACCAGAGCCTAATCTTTTTTCTCTGCCCCGCTTCTTTTCTTGCTCCCCTCCCTCCTCCATTCTTCTCTTTCTTCTCCCTGCTCGGCTATTTTCTTTATACCAGAGAGTATTTACCGATGCACTGGCATTGAGGGTTTTTGTGTGACGGACTGGATGGAGTGCAAAAGGCGGAGTGGAGGGGTGGTGTTGAGGCTACTGAATAAACAAGGGTATGCACGTTGTACTGTAGTGATCGCAGATATGGTCCGAACTTTGTAGAGAAGTAAGTTTGAGGTTCGCTTACCAAACTGAAAACTCGTACTTGCTTACTTGTCACTTGACTGAAGTGGTTTCAAATAGTTTCGTTTTTATTGGGCCAAGATATGAGATAACTATCGCCAGCCACCAGCCAAACACAAATGAGGTTAATGAAATTTAATTTATGGCGACTGAAGCTTCCACAGCAACACCTCTTTCCAACCAAACCCCTGCTGCTCTGGCTATTCCCCAAACCTCGCTGTGAACAGTTTTCATTGGAACTACTCTACTAAAGAAAAGCTGTTAGTTCACTAATAGTTTATGGGGCTAAAAATACTTGAAATTAGGTCGTTTGTGAAACATGTTTTACAAACTTAAAACAGAATTGTCTAAACTGATTTTGATTATGCAACTTGAAGTAGAGGCTAAAGGCCTGCTATCAAAAACTTCTTCCGGCTGTGTCAGATTGGTTGCCAGATCTCTTTATAGAAGAACTCCCCTGACTTTTGGATGTTTCACAGAAAATGACAGCATCTTTGGTTTTAGTAAAGGTCCAAAAACGTCAATGTCAAGTGTCCCCCAGTTGGAATGGGCGTAAGGATGGAAACAGAGTTTGATGTCATTATAGAATGTCAAAGTTGAAAGCGAATGGAAGTAGTGGTGGTTGATTTGGTTTAATACATGTTGGATTTTGAGAGACAGTTCAGTTTTGAAAACTTCCCATGCAAATGTGAATATGAAGCTTTATTGTCATTACATTACATTGTGTGTGTATGGGTGTCGGTGTTGGTGTGTTAGGGGGATTGTCAGGTCATATTTCAGGTGTGCACCAGCTTTGGGGGAAAAAGCTGTTTTTCAGTCTCCTGATCTTTGAGTTTATTGTCCTGTATGGCCGGCCAGAGGGGAGTAGTTGGCAGAGGTGGAAGCGAGGGTGGGTCGGGTCAAGGACAATGCTTGATGCTCTGCTCCGGCAGGGTGCCTGGTAAATGTCCTGAATGGCCAGCAGCTGAGTCCCAATGATGTTCTTGGCTGCCCTGATGTTCCTTTTCAGTGCTCTCTTGTCCTTCTTGCTGCAACTAGCAAACCATGTTGTGATGCAGTATATAATGATACTCTCCACAGTCCATCTGAAAAAGTTCTTCAGAAGCTTCTGGTGGCTCTCGTGAGCTTTCTCAGAAAAAAAAACACTCATTGTTGTGCTTTTCCAATGAAACGGGATGACTGTTTGGACCAGGGGAAGTCTTAAGTGATGTGTGCCCTCAAAAACTTACAGTTGAAGAGTCTTTTTCTGACTCACCATTTCTGCATGCTGACTCTTCACTTTTGGAGATTAGTCCCATGGCTGTCACATCATCCGCAAACGTTATGATGGTGGGTCGCAGGATATGTTGCATGCCAAATTCATACACACTGCATGTCATCCCCCAATCTCTCTTCCCAACATTTACTGTCTCTTTTCAGCTGTCCCATCTAATAAAGGCAAAAATAGCCCCAAATAATTACCAAACTAAGATTGTGTTAGTTGCATGGACAGGTATGGCAGTCGATGAAGAGGGTATACAGGATCGGGCTCGGCACACATCCCCTGGGGTTGATTTACTTTTAACCATGGTGTCAGTGTTAGGTCAAAAATAGTACAGGATATAATAGGTTTTGTAGTAAGCAGTTCTGACAACAACAATCAGCGATATCGTCGTACTCATAGAAGCATCAGATCCAAAAACTATTGAGAAGTGTGTTTGGTTTTAGAAGGGAGTTACAAAAGTATATATTTTTCCACTTAATCTGGAAACAAAAAAGTCTCACAAAAAAGTAATTCGATGTCATCAAAGTTTGTACGCTTGAAAATCTGGTGGAAGTTGTTTATAAAGAACACATTTTGTGCCAATATAAGATGTGGTCATTTTGAGGTTTTTCATGTTCAGAACCAGCGCATTGCTTGGCTGCTGGTGTCCCTGTCTGCTACACGGCGTGCCAGTAAGGATGGAGTGCCCGTTAAAATTCTGTGTAAGCAGCGGAACAATTGCCCCCGACATTCTGCTTGCAGCATTCCAGACAAACACAATACAACGACCCAAAGTGTGATGGCAATCAGATGAGGGGTTCATGAAATATGCCTGCATACATGGTTGGACAAACAGACTCATTTGCTTGATTGAGATCCTGCATGCTATGTTCCCATCACACAAATGGCCTCTTACTACAGAATGTTGTTCTGCTTGTGGGGATTTTATGGGTACAATTGTGACATTGGAAACGTGTTGGGTGGGCAGATTTCAGACACTGTATGTTGCCAGTAATGTCCTTGGTAGGAGATGTGGCTGTTGAAATCTTTTAATGCCATTTTATAATCCTTGAAGCACAACAAATAAAATCCAGTGCATTGATTTCTGTGTCTGTCACTTATAGGCAAATAAAGCCACACCTATCTTCACACAATATGTATTTTTCCCCTGTAATTTGTAAATTGCTTGACTACATATTCGTTACCACAACTAGTGTGAATCTCTCCCTCCGTTTCAACGGCTCTACCTCTTCTCTCTGGGACATGATAAGACAAGTATTTCCTAAGGGCGACGTAACCCCACTCTCCTCCACCCCCCAAGCTTACAGTGTCATGTCTCCCAGCAGCACCCACACCTATGCATCGGGGTGGATCCCAATTCCGACAGCTCTCTACATCCCAGACGTAAACACGGGTGACAAATGGGCCGCGGTATCAGGTATCAGGTGTCGGCGTGGAAGATTTATAAGGCAACAAGACAATGGGAGACAGACACAAAAGCTCCTATCTACCATCAGCACTGCGGCAAAAACCCACTTAAGTTTCTGCAGCCATGGAGAGAATTATTTCCCTTTTAATCCTTTGAGTTTTCTCATCCATGCGGCACAGATTAGAAGCTCTCTCACGGCTGAATCAGATGTTGGCGGCTCTGCAGGAGGACATGTTTTGGTTTGTTGATTGAGGACAGGGGAGTCAGGAACAAGAGGACTTGTTGTGAAATAGAGGAAGTTCCTACTTATGGAGAGGGAAGTTGGGGGTCATGTTAAGCTCGGTCTGGGATGGAGAATGCAGTTGTCCATGTCATCCGGTTTCACAATAAGCAGCTGGTAGACTCTGTACAAAAGTCTGTAAAAAAAACCCTGCTCCTTTCTCTTTGTATTAAATCAGCTTAAACATCCTGTTTTCATTGGTAGATGTTTTGATATTTAATAAAAGCACTCGGTATAGGATCAGTTTGTGTTTGTGTAAGAGAAGGGTAAAAAGTTAAAGCTGCAGACTCCACAGATGTAATCAATCAAGGGGTGCAGAAAAAGTTCATTAAACACTCCCTGTTTGGAAGCCATAAACTGCAGTGATATGTAGACAGTGTATACAGAGCTGAAATGATAAAATATAGCTGTTATCTAAATGCATCGGGTTCATGGTCACTCCCTTTTGGTGTGGATTTCAACACAAGGCCTTTCATTTTGTAGCTCTGAGTTGGTAAGACTTCACTGGGATCATCCTGGTTTGTTAATTTCCTCACTTAAATCATATACACCAGTACTCATACAGCATTAGAACTTCTCTAAACATGCAGTGACTCACTGTTTGGCCATTTTGGGCAGCAGAAACATTTTCCTCATATAAAAGGTCCAAACATCAAGGGTGATATGACAAATCAAAACACTCTCTTGACAGTACTGTAATTTATCTAATTATTCCTTAGAAATTCCTCATTAAAATCAACATTTAATCAAATAATCATGTTTTATGTGAAAGTTGTTGCTAATGGTGACAAACCATTTGAAAAACATTACTCAGCTCTGCAGTTGTTCTCAGGTTTATGTACTGTTTTAAAGGTGCTAAACTCATTCAGTTTAGCTTTATCTTTTTGAGTAACAACTTTATCCACTGATTTTACGCCATGGCTGGAAGCTTTATTGTTTTATATATATTTTTAATTTTTTAGCAAACTAGCTTTACACTAGACTTCACTGGGATCATTTGTGTTAGTGAATTTATTGAATTAGATCATATACATCAATATGTAATTAGCTTTAAAACTTATTTTAACCTTCATTAACTGATTTTTTTGGCCCTTTGGGAGAAGCAATGGTTAGTTTAAGAACATTTTCACTGGAAGAAAACTGCCTGCTGAAACTTGAAAATGGTCTTCAAAGAGAAATGAAAGTAATCGTCAACAGTCAAATTGCTGGACAAAAAAGCAAAACAGTTTGATTTGACAAGGAAAAAACCCTAGACAGTTAAAAAAGTAGTTGCCGACCTTGAAGCACATCAATGGTGGTCTCCATATTGTAAATGCTGTCTCCAACAAACTTTCAGCCTAGTAACGGTATAAGAGCTTGAGCTGAGGTGGGCTGTAGGCCACACAAACTAACACCTTCAACTCACCCACTTGTCAGTCAGATCAGCCATGCCCCTTTTTATGAATAACTCATTTTTTCATAGAAAGAAAATCGATGAGTTGTAAAAAAGAAAATTCCACCCTATGTACAGTGTAAGCCAACAAAGACATAAGCTATTCAGACCAAATTTAGTTTTTTCCAAACAACCCAAATATATGTTTTATCTGCTGTAAAAATGGGCATATTTGAATGGGTGTGTATATGGCTTCTGAGGCTTTTTAAGCCAGCCTCAAGTGGACACTTGAGGAACTGCAGCTTTTTGCACTGCCGCAGTGGCTTCATTTCTCAACACAGGAAGTTGCTGCTTGGAACAATTGATATTGCTGCAGATATTGTGAAATTATGAGACAGAATGAAAGAAAACCTTTTTAACTGATAGTTTGCAAGGATTTTTGCAGTTTACTTACTTTGCAAAGGTACGCACTGTAGAAGGCTGATTTCCTAAACAAAAAACATTATTATATGTATTTTACATTGTAAACTAAGCAATCAAAGCTGCTCAAATTCAAACAAACAGCTGGATTAAACCATCTCTAAATCACCTGAAGCATTGTTTTGTCTTATGTATCAGTGGAAGGCCAATGTCTCTCCATAATATTTGACAGACACTTCTGCAAGGCCCTTCTATAAAGCTCGGTAAAGTTAAGGAGAACAGCAAATTCAGCTGATAATTCTACATTGGCCCAAAAATCAACACTTGAAATGTGTTTTCATACTAGCATGCAATTTTTGTTATATGAAACTAAAGCTAGTTTAAAGTTAACCAATATATTTTCTTGTGGTCTTGAAGTCATTTATTGTGCAGAAACAGAAATCTCAGCAGGACCAAAGGACCCTCTCATCCATCTCTAAAATATCAGGGTGGTGACATGAGAAAGAGGAGATGAGTGTGTGTGCTAGAGGAAGGAGGTGCTGGCGCCATGTACCACCAGATCCACACAGAATCTGGAAATGGTGTTCCTGACACGTGAAAATCCTGCACACAGGACACACACTCCCCCTCCCTGCATACAAGACACAATCACCCACCACCTCCTCCTACGCTGCACGCCCACGGCCACCTTCAGATGAGCTGAAACTGGAGACGCGGTCAGCAGGAGTAAACCTCCACCCGTCATCCCCACTCCCTGTCCTTTGTCTCCTCAACAATGTGGAGTATACAGATTGCTCGTACAGCTCCTCAGGGAGAGGCTACAGTTTGTGTAGGTGTGTGTGTGTGTGTGTGTGTGTGTGTGTTTGGATGGCTTGATGCATGCATGCATGGAGTTGTTTGTTTATTTGTTTGTACCCTCATTTAACCTCTCATTGTTTGACTTCTCTTTACTCCCCCTGATCATGACACGTTGTACTCATAATGTGCAGACATAATTGAGATAGTAAGAACATGTCACAAATAAAAACACTCTCTTTGACAATAATTCAGATTTTTAAGAATGATCCTCCAGAAAGTGATCTGTTAAAAATGCTGAAACATTAATCAACATTTAATCAAATAATTGTGTGTTATATGAAAGTTGTTGCTTATGGTGACAAATAGAAAAGCACTTCAAGACTCAGCAGTTCTTCTCGGCTTTGTGGTCTGTTTTAAGGATCTAAAGCACTTTTTTTTCTCCTGCTTTACTGCCGTGATTCACTCTGTCTCTGACAGCTTTAACCATGTCTTGTCAGCAGCAACAGGCAGCTATTTTTAGCCAAATAGCTTCAGAAACCCAGCAACGAACAGAAAAAGTTGGAAAGAAAGGGGAGTTTAGCAGCTATATGTGTAGATATTTTGCTTAAAAGTTTTTGGTCAGTAAGTAAATATCACAACAAATTCATACTAAAGTTGCTTCATGTTTGCTGCGTGTCATGTTAGCTAACATCATAAGGATTGGTTGTGAAATTAGCATTGACATGTTCACCTCTGAATCATTTAGTTTCAAGTAGAGAAGGAAATGAAAGACTTGCATGAGTTCTATGGTAATAATAGTTTTGGTTTTATTGTTAGCTTTATTTTTTATTTCATCTTAGTTTGAAATAGTTTTTAATGCAAGTTTGTTTGTTTGTTTTTTATTTTGTAAAAATCCTCAACGAGTTTAGTTTTTGTTTGTTTAAATATGTTAGATTTAGATTTTTGTAATAGCCCTATTGTGCACACAAACTTAATGATGCCACCCCGGCATAAGCTCATCCAAAACTCAAATCGCTGTGCCTGAGACAAACCATAAAGGATGTGCCACTCTTGTGTCAAAGACTAAAACTAAGGACATTTTATCTATAATTGTATTTTATATCAGTTAGTTTAAGAACGCATAATATTTTTTTATTTTATTTATTTCTTTAGTTTTCAATAACAGTATTAACCTTGATTAGTTGCAAAGTCTTTTTCATCTTTGTTTTGTGTGGAATTAAACTTTGGTTTGCGTTGACCTTAACATTCCTCAACATAAACAGTCTGCAAAACTTCAAACAGATTTGTGTGCATTGCATCCCATTTTAATTGCCCAAATTTAACATGAAAGGTACATTTTTTAACCCGCTGCGTTTTTCACAAGTTAGCGTGCCCTGAAAAAGTGGAAATAGGCCATCTCAGTAAGGCACTGCCCCCTAGAGGCCACAAAACCAGTTATTGAAAGCTCAAAACCAGAGGGATACAAATACACTTTTTATTTTTAAGATTATTTCTCAAGAGAGAGTGTCATACATCACTGAACTGGAAACTAACCAAAATTACACTCAAATCCGGTTTAATCCACCTGCTCTGCAAGACTTTTAGGACTCCATAATAACATTTAGCAAAAGTGTGATGCATCCAAACCATTGTGTCTTTCAACTTATTTTTATATAAAGCAAAACTGACGATTTAAGTAATATCCTTGAACTGAACTTCTAACCAAGGCCAGTTGTTTTTGGTTACAGAACATAAATCATCCGATAATCCTATAATTAGCTCCCTGACTGAATTTGTTTGTATTACGTTATTTATTACAGCGGGTCATCATCAGTCTTTTGATTGCACTTCACTTAAAACCACACAGCAACATTTTTCCACAGCCGTCCAAACATGGCGTCACACCAAATTCTTAAAGTCCCCTCGCTGGGTGGAGTTTTCCCAGACGGTTGCCGGCACTGGGCCCTGATTGGCCGACAGAGACGGTTGCATTGAGTGACGGGCTGTCAGAGGGGATCCATCGGGGGGACAATGTGCCCAGTCAGAGGCTCAGAGGTCAGGCTGTTAACAACGGCTCCTCTGGTGAAGTTTGTTTTCTAGCGAAGAGCCACCCTTTCATGTGTGCCACTCATTATCAGAGCTTGTGCCCCCCGCTGCCTCCAACAAGGCCGTCTGTGTGCACGAATATGTGAGTGTATGTGTGCCTACCAAAAAACTCTTCTTGTGACCCTGTTTTGCCAGAAATGGAGCGCAAACAATATGGAATCTGACTCAGGTTGACCTGATCTGATCTAGGCTTCGAGTGTATTTTGTTTGGCATCAAAGAGGAACAGTTCTTGTGTATTTTATCTGGAAAACCTCTATTGCCTCGCTGTAGTTTTACTCTAGCTTTCCCAAGCTCATAATAACCACAGGCAGCATCTTTTCAGCTATTTCCAGCTGTCTGCGCTCCAAGCTTTTACATAATCAGTGTTAGAAAAGAAGAAGGGACATCTTGAAAAGTGCTGTGCAGATATGGAATAGTTCCTGGAATGTGGCTCCCCTTGAGGTGAGAAGTCAACAGGGGGCAGATTTTTAGGAGTTGCCCGAGAGCAGTAAAGCCAGAAGGAACAGTGGATGTCCTATGGAGGAGAACAAGAGAGTATATCATCATAGCTCGGCGATAGAGGAATGTTATTTTGATCAGACAGACACAGGCCTTTCTGTGGGAGAAGGACTTGCTGGGCTGTCAACCATGCAGTTTGCATGAGATAACATCATTTATGTAAGAATGTCTGCGCTGAAAACTCTACTATTATGACTGAATGAGACAGATATGTGGGATACCTGATCTGATCTGGCAACCCTCATGCTATTGTACATAAACCACCGGCAGTTGGATCTTACTTTGAATTATTCAAACATCCCAGAACTGAAAAGTATTTCCACTCTAATTATATCCAAATTCAGTCAGTTGATATCTAAATTTCAGGTGTAAGGTGTCGCAGTACTTTACCACAGCATGTACCTGCTCAACCAATTTGTCATCAATCAATTTTATAACTGAAATGTAAATCCCAGAACCCGTCAGCTATCATGTGGAAATGGCCTCTGGAAGTGAAGGCCAACTGTGAGGGGCTTTTCAGTGCAGCCAGCGATTAGGGATAAAGCACTTCCCGTCACTCTTTTTATTTTTTGTGAGTTGCCTTTTTTTAGAGTTCGACTAGCAACTTGGGCACAAAGAAGGAAGTTTGTGTTGAGAAAGGATGTCCAAGAGTGAATTGTAAGCAGCACTCATCTGCAAATGTAATTGTAAAGACATTAAACATAATGAAATCTAAATCATATGACTGCCAAGAGATTTGGGGATTGCATTGTGACTGATGCGTTAAGCCCCTTTTGCTCTCCACATGGGCTTTTTTTTCCTGTATATAACCTATGCTCTCTTCAGAGACACCTCCTTCATCCCTCAGCTCCCCCTTCCCCTCCTGACTCAGTTCCGTTTCACAAGCAGGGTTCTGTAAGACAGAGAAAGCAGCAGACAAGTGCTATTAAACATCTGAAGATCTTTTCGTTGTTTATATGCACGTATTTTTAGGCCACAGAAAGTATTTTCTTGGGTTTGGAAAGCCTGTTGGTGTCACAACTCAAGGAGGACAACACAGACAGTTGGTCCATGTGTTGGAAGGACTAACAGTTGGAGAGAGAGGTTTACATGAAAAAGAACATGTATCAAACATGTTTGAGACTTTGAGTGAAACATAAAAAAAACCACAGGAAGTGCCTTCCCATTCTCATGAACACAGAGCCGAGAACAACTAATCCAGAGGGAGTTTGACTTCACTCTCTTCTTAGGAGATTATTCCTCCACAATATATTTACAGTATGCAACATTCTGAATATCAATAGCAAACACATGAAACATGAGGTGTTTCTTTCAAGCAGTATAAACATGTAACATCTTTGATTCCAGTAAAATATGAAACATATATCATGTATGTGCAAGAACTCCTGCGTGCAAACACTATGTGTGAATGAGGATGTGTTGCATGCATTTTAGTGCATTTGCGTGGGATCAGTTGAATCTGTTTTTTGTGTTGATCAAACAAGGCCTTTCTCTGCAGAAGAAAGCAGCTCACTGTCCTCGTGATGTCCTGGGTCTAAAGTCTAGCCTGCTCTGGGTTCAGGCCTGCAATGTCTGGAGCGCTGTGTCTCTGAAGCTGGGCCTTGTTCCCAGCTGTTTGTTCAGCTGGCCCACCAGCGGGGACACCAGGGACGCAACCCCACCTCTTCTCAAAGCCCAGTCGGACACCTCCACCACTGCACCCACCCAGGTCACCAACCTCCTGACCCCCTCACCCTGAGGTTATTTGCTCCGAGGCCATCGTTTAAGAAGGGTGTTTTGTTCGGCCTTCATTTGGTACGCAGTCTTGGCTTAGGCTCTTGTCGTCAGTGCCATTGATCTGTTCCAAATGAGCTGATTAGGGGGCCTGCAGTTTGTCCCAGTTAGTGGGCTGGCCTGAGCTCTGCAGGATGAGGAGGAGGAGGAGGAGGGAGTTATGAGGATGAGGGACAGGGGTCAGAGTGCACGTAGAACAAACACAGTTGGGCATTCAGGCTCAACGATGCAACTTGAAATTAGTGGTTGTTTGAAGAGGATTGGATCAAGCCTGTTTGGTTGTGTTTGTTATGTCTCTGCAGGCCCCCATGGCTTCAGTGATGCTGCAGCGCTCACATCAGTTTTTGGTTTTCACTAATGGATTTCAGAGATCCCTTTCACTTTGTCTCTTAGCTTTGTGAAGATTCTCTTAAAGCTCAGGTGTTAACCGTTTAAAGGTTAAGTTATGGTGGGTTTATCCATACCGGCCAAAGGTTAGAAGTTGGATCCACACTGATGTCCAGATGCTGAAAATGTTCCCTTAGATATTTCACTGATCTCAGACAGTGTTGAAGAAACTCCACAGATGGAGGTCGGTGCTGTCAGAGATGTCACATGCTGATGTTTTGTCCCTGTGTGCTCTCATTTTAACATTGAGTCTCATTACTATATGTTAAAAAATGAAAATGCTGAAAATACTGAAATACTGACTTTATTGAGAACCAAAGTGTCAGTGAGGGTTTGGTTAATACGAATGTTTTTAATTGAAAATAAGCATTTTTATTTTTCTTAATAAGAGAGATGAATCTTTGCCTTTGTGTTTACCCTCTTCCTCCTATTCAGTTTTAAGAGTCAGCTCATTATAATGGCTATCACATGGATTATATTTATAAGGGAGATTAGCCGCAGCATGTCCAACTGATTAGTGAAGTGCGTCATTCAATCAAAAAAATCTTGAAAGCTGCAGTCAGATCACCGCACATTACACAATTACAACTAATGTGCATTTCTATTAGCTGCGGGGAACTCTTTAGATGTGTAGCCCAAATCAAAAGTTGGACATTTTTTAAACATGTAGTCAAAAGAAGTACATTCGTTTTTTTTTGTCAGCGCTCCAAATTTGAATAAAGGTGAACTTTTTATTTTAAGTTTCCTCTGTCAGACATGTAAAGCTTCAATGTATATGCACTATACTACTGTGACAATTCACCTTTTAAATCTTAGAAGAGAGGAAGTTGTTTAAGTACACACACCCTTACATCTTTTTTTATCTATCTGACTGTCCAAAATTTTCTCTGCCCAAAAAAAAAGACAACTAATAGCCTAAATGAAGTAAAAAGCCCTCTTATAAAATATTATTAGATCTTTATTGTCAGTTTGACTCTCCTGACGTCCTCTGCATAAACGCCATGTTAAGGTAAAACTTTGTTAAGAAAATCTATTTCAGTGCTAAATGATCAAAGGCACAGATCTGTGCCCACAAGCCACCATTTGAATTGGCCTTTGTTGGTTTTAATCAATAGACTGTAACAAAAAAAGAGGACACTCTAAGTTACTTTTGAAAGTGTTGTCAGTAAGTGCCTTACCTGCATTCTTTGTAATGGCCAGCAGGGGAGACTTCACTGGTTGCTAAAGTGTTTTGAACCTGAGTGCTGCTTCTTATTCTCTTAAGTTACTACCTCTGTAAATGTTCTCTTCACATCCATATGCACATCATCATTAGTTACCCATCTTCTTCTATACAGTGCATGTTATTTGGTGGATTATGGTCCTATTTAGAGTTGTCTAGGTGTGCTACCCGTACTTGCTTTCCCTGAAACACCCTTTTAAAATTTATCATGAAGTTGGGATAAGTTGATGTGTGAATGAAGTAGGAAATATTTTTGGAAAATTCATGAGGGAGAGGACTGTGGTGATGATGTTATTTGTCAGGCAACTGCTGCAATCTTCATGGACAAAATGAAGCCTCTATTGTTGTGTCAGACACTGTCGCCTCGACAGCCATCTTGGAATTCTGCAGTGTCTTTTCTGTGGGCCGATGGGGAAATCGTCCCACTGCAAAGGACATGTGTGAAAAAGCAAAGTCGGAAAGGTTTCTTCAAATTTCCAGTCCTGCATGTTCAAAAAAAGGCTATAGAAGATGAAATAGGGTCTTTTTTTAGAGCATGGCTCTCTGTAATTGACAAGTTGCCTCGTCAATAACCCGTCAATCAGGATGGAGACACAATAATGCCAAATATGGTCACTTCTGTCTACGAAAATACAAGACGGCTTTAACCGAAATGCGAACAAATGTGTGTGATCACGGTAACTAAATCCACTTCTCTTGTACAGTCTGGTTTATCCCCTGAATTTGGTTGCCCTTCATAGAAAATGAAATCGCACCAAACAAAACAAAGGACCCAGATTCCATTTCGACCTGAAAACGGGTAAATCACCTTAATAGTAAGGAGTGAGCTTCAGAACCTCTTCGGCCCTGCATGTGTCCATTCATGCATTAATGTGTGTCAGAGTGTGCTCCTATTTATCAGCCTTGGGACCTTATAATTACAGTCTTATTGAAATCTAACACTCCCACCTCTCGCTGTGTAAACTGAGAGTCCTCCCTCCTCTGGGTCGGGGATTAAGACGGAGGCCCTGCTGAGTGAGCTGCACATTACTCTGAGACACCCACTACACTTGTCAGGGAGACATTGGTGATCTCAGAGGCTTTTTAGGTTTGCATAAGACGCACAGATAAGGAGACAGAGTGGTTAATCACGGACACAGAGGGGTTACTTACAATTACTCACACAATTTGTCAATGAAGCATAAACAGAGAGGCAGTGATTTGAAATAATGAACAGTATTGTATATCAGAGTAATGTGGACACACTGTGCACATGCGTGGTCAGAGACTGTGCATAGATCTGATCTGAAAGCAGCTACAATGACTCCTTTGTTTTCCTCTTGTTTACTGCAAGCTGATATTTTCCACCAACTGAGCGGGTTTATGGTGTGAAAATGTTTCTTCCACTGGGATAGTGAAACTCTAAATATGTTGGAAGGATGTCACGTATTTATCCAGTGCAGATGAAGCCGTTTTCTCCTGGCAAAGCTTGCTTTCTTTCTTTTTTTTTTTTATTAGCGAGGACACTCTGCTGTGCCGTGTCACGGGTCAAAGTTCACAGGGTTAGGGTGGATGGACACTGTGTCCTCACATCCGTCTTCATTAGAGGTCTGGAAGTACTCAGTGGTCAGACCTCCTCCCTCCTCCCTCCTCCCTCCTCCTGCTCTTTCTTTTCAAAACTATCTGTCCATTACTGATAAACAGCTTCATCAGAAGACGGAGCTCAGCAGTGTCAACACAGCGCTGCCTGACGTGATCCACCAGGGAGACAAACTCTGCAGTAAACAACTCTTAACTCACTCCAACATGCTGCTCTTTGCTGAATTCAAGATTTCATTCATTGTTATCGTTTGTAATGTGTTTGTTTTGAACTTCAAACACATTGACATGGTGCATTGCTTATTCTTGTAAAGATAGCAAACACTTGTCATGTGTAAGCATTAAAACCCACCAAGTAATCAGTAGTCAGTCAGCAACCTCTAACTCACTCTCAGATTATCTCATTATACTGAACATCATTGTAGATGAAAGCGAGTCAAAGTGATGCTTATTATGGTAAAGAAAAAAAAATGCACTGAAAACTGGGACACAATCTGCAAGTCTTCTACTTTATTTTACAACTGACCACAATTAGTGATGGAAAATAAGCACAAAGCTGCAAAATGTGCTCTTAAAGTTTCACACATAACAAACTTTTACAACTTCTCGTGTTGCTTTCTGTGTTGCAGCTTAACATGTTTCAAACGTCTCATTGTGTAAATGCAGCCCATTGCCACTCATTTTTTGTCCAGCAGTATCAGCCTTTTCCTCAATATATTCATCATGTTGAGACATGGCAAGGTCCTGCTGCTATATCAAGTAACGTTTTTCAGAAGTATGAAATAAATACCCAAATAAGATCCCAAAAGGATAACTGCTGCAGAGAAACAAGTTTGTAATCTGTATGTGAAGATCTGATTAGTTTTACCTCAAGACTTCCCAAGACATGACTCAACTAAAGTAAAAAAAATAGTGAAAATGAAATTGATTTGCTGATTTGCTGATTTGCTAACACGTTAGGCCTGCGGTGGTCGCAGAGACTTCCCGTTTCTTGGGAACTAGTCCCAGCTAAAACACATTTCGATGCATTTTTGTGACATTGGACATTCAACAGTCATGAGCTTCCTAGTTTTCCAAACGCAGTGAGTCAAAGAACATGTGGAACCACTTGTCATTTTCAACAGTGAAATACATCACTTATCCTGAGTCATATAATGTCTAAACATTGTATTTAAGCACTGCATTGCTCAAATAGAAAACTTTTAATGAAAACCCTCACATTTCTGGGAATCACCTTACAATAAGGGGACTAAAAAAGTGAGTTTAACTCAACCTCCAGAGTTGAAAAATGAAGCCAATGTGAAAGTGCAAGAAAAACAAAAATTGCAGTTCCTCAAGTGTCTACTCGAGGCACAATGCAAAAGCCAAGGAATCCTCCTGAGGTCATAAATGTGCATAATTTGGGTTTGCAAGGAAGCTTAAGGTCAGTGTTGTCAGGTCAGTGGGTCAGGTTGAGATTGCATTTTCATTATGGTGACTGCCATTGCTGAGCTTTAAAACGCCTCCTCAGTAACCAATGGATGAAGTCACTGAGACTACGTCCATGTCTTATACAGTCGATGTTTGAATGTCAAACTATTTGCTTCCACTTAAACTATTATTCTGGGGAGCTAGTTGGCCTAGCCTAGGTTAGTTTGTGCTCATTATTCAGAGGCTTTAGTCTTTTCTAGCAGGGCGGCCCGGGTCTGTGTTCGACTTGCGGCACCTTTCCAGCATGTCATTCCCCACTCTTTCTCTTTACCCGATTTCCTGCTCTATCTACTGTCCCCTCAAGTAAGGGCTTAAAAAGCCCCAAAAAATTAATTTCATGCTAAAAACTTTGTTCCAACAAAGAGCTCTGTGTGCTGCTACTTTGTATTATCTATCCTGATACAGAAGTTTAGTTGCAGTGGAATAAGATCACATCACATTAGAAAAAACGTCAAAGCAGTCTCTAAAAACCCACTGAATGTGAACTGTACTCTCTTGTCTTTCTCATAGAGACTCATTGAAACACGATTATTCTTGTCATGTGGCTGCCACTTTAGAGAACGTCCTGAAACTCCTCAGAAGATCCGGAAACCGGGGCCTATAGTGGAGCGTCCAACTGGATCTGAACTAGACGAAACTGGATTGAAGGAGACACTCGATCAATCCCGAGCAGACACAACACATGTGAGGGGACTGTCCTTCTTCCACCCCGAAGTCCTTATCAGAACAATGACATCACTGTGGCGTTGTCTGTCTGTGACATTATCAAATATGTGGCGACAATTGAGGAGGGAAAAGAGCAAAAGAAGAGTGATGACGGGAATTAGACGGAGAAGGACGCATTGACAGAGACAACAACCATGTTTGAAAGAGAAAGAGAAGAGAGAGAGGGTGAGGGGGGGGGGGGGGAAATAAAAGGGAGAAAGCCTCGAGTTGCGGCTTGGCTGAACTCGCCGTGAACCTCAGCAGATTTATTTTCTCCAGAGCCCGTTGCTCGCTCAAAGGGGGCCAGATTTACATGCCTCACCCCGGGCTGCTGTGAAGCTCGGCTCTGGGGGCTGAGGACGGGGATAAGTGGACAATATGGAGTCTTTTTGAAGGTTACAGGGGTTAGAAGGAAAGAGGGAAAAGGGTTTGGAGTCTACTTTCTGCTCCATTATTTTCTGGCCTTGGGTTTAATGTGCCCTGGTGAAGCGTTCCTGCTCAGCAGCTCACCGAGCTTATTAGAAACACTCCCTTCCATTAAGAAGGGTGTTTCATTTTGAAAGCCTGTCGTTTGTTATTGGCAGAGACGGTGTGAGCCGATGGATCTCTGCTCTCACTGCCTGCTCCCTGCATCAACCGACTGCTGAGTTATGTAATTTTTCTTTAACACGATCTGGTTTATGTAAGCTGTAACATAATGTGTTGTTCTAACACATGTTGAGAGACAAAAGCATTGACGTGAATGATTGGTACACACATACAGGTGTGGAACATAACTCAGGCTTTATATTACAGGTGAAACAGGAGGACATCTACAGATATCTCTCTCTTTTTGTTGTTTCGCTTTTCAGTTTCTTTGATGGCAAAGCAATGTGACGCCACGCTGAGATCTGCACATGAGCTCAATAAAAGACGATTTCTGCTCATAATCAAAGCACAATACTTACTAATCAATAATACTGAAAGTGACATATGAAACGTTTATGTGCTCTCTGTTACTTTATTATAATTTGATCTATGGCAACGCAGTTTATACCCAGCGTCTTGATTTTCTTCAGAGGCTTTCTGGGAAATGTAGACAGAAGAGACGTTTTGGCACAGCAAATTTAGTTTACTTGGCCTGTGACAACTTTTGTATCATATCTCGGATATAATGTATAAAATAAGTAAACATGTTATGTTACGTAATGGGATTCATGGCTCTTTGAAGATAACTGCCCCTTATGGCTCCACTCCTTTGTGAGAGCTGGGTAATCTTCTTTTCAATCATGGCGTATTATTATTTAGGGGTTGGAGTTAACATTATGTAAGGGGATTAATGTTAAAAGTAATGCAAAGTTAAGATAACTCTTTCCCAAATATCTCACTCTTAATATTAACAGAAGGAGAGAAAGAGAGAAAAATTATTTGGCAATCCAGCTTAGAGATGCATAACTGCAACTATAACTTGTCTGGAGGGAAACAAAGCTTTTCTATCTCTCTTTCTTTAACCCCACCATAGTCCCAGAAGATCACGAGTCTGGTTCTGTTCTGTTCTAAGGAACTTTTTCCTTTTCACTGTAACTTTGCTAAATGTTGTGACTGTAAGTGTTTTGCTCATGGTGGATTGAGTACGTTCTAGACCTGCTCTTTCTGTGACGTGATATGACAATTGAGATGACATTTGTTATGAATTGGCTCTATTCAAATAAAAATGGATTGATTGATTTGTTAAAACATCTCCACCTTTAAAATCCACATTCTGGGTGCTTGTTCCTGTTCATGAAGATGAGTAACACTGTTGCCTTGCAACATCAACGTCTGAAGCAATAGTACACGAGGGGGAGTGATGCTGAACTGAACATCAACACCGCTGCGATTGTGTTGTGATTCAGCCGAGTGCAGACATCCAGAACAACATCCTAACCTCAAGTGAGATATTCCTTTTATACAGCTGTTAACTATCAGTAAATAAAAGAAAACTGTGTTGTTTTTTTCAAGCTAATGATTTTTTACTCCACCAATTCAACTAGTTCAACATCAATACTGAAACCTGTTGCAAAGAAACCCAAACATTCATGCTATTGTATACAGTATATACTGTATGTGGCCTTTGCCTCATATGTAGTCTCTCTTTTACCGTCACCATTTATCATATTCGCCGGTTTGGATGGTGTCCAATCCCTCATTTGTAACCACTCTTAAACTCACACCTGAAGTGCACTTTCATAATGTTTTATTCACTTCTGTATTACAAGATTCAAGTCAAGCATGGCATGTGGCTGTAAATGAGTTTTCACAGACATTAGAATATCAATGTAATGTCCTGATGTTTATTAGAATTCTTCCTGCAGCTTTCACATCACCCTTCCTGGATTTACTTACATTTAGATTTTAAACTGATTATCGCAATTATGAACTGAGCTTCATGAGCAGTCAGGAAGACAAATATGGCATTAAAATGTTAAACATCATGGCTGCTCTTTCAAATACCAAACACAAAATACTAAAATGCCTATTTTCAGTGTGTCTACTGTAAGTAATGTTGCATCAAGGATTGCATGACTTTTAGGTTGACTAGAGAGCGAACATATGACGCCTCCAAATTGGACAGATTGTCTTTATGTTGAAAAGTTGCTGTCATTAGGCAGTATCCCAGTCTTTCTCCAGTTCTTTTCTGTGTGCTGTAATTTTACAGGATAAAACATTATGCAAGCTCACACTGCAGCCCACTGAGGAAGAGAGGACTTAACTAGCTGTCCTCTGACTCAACCCTGTGTGAGCCGCTTGTAGAACCAGGGGTCAGCGACTCCAACTCTCATATCATTTCCCCCTCCCAACACTCTGCTGTTTTAGCTGGGGAGGACAGGGGTTGGGGTGACGTTAGAGGGTCTGGAGGAGGCAGGAAGGCCGAGCTAGGACAATTCGGTCGCTTGCTTCGTCTGACAGGTAACACTCAGCACGCCTGTAGGAGCGGTCCAGCTGTGACCTGGAGGTGAGGGGGTGAGAGGGCAGACAGGAGATAGTTGTAAAACATGAGAGCTCAGCCCTGCTCACTTGATCTGGATCCACTCTGCACATGTTTATAATTTAATAAGGGGGAAGAGGAAAAACAAGAGCATAAATTATCTCGATAGCTGCAACATATATTTGAATAACGTTCCTCATATATTTGTTTTTGCAGACAATTGACTTTTCTTGCATGGACTCTGCAGTTTCTTTCTTCCTTCCTTTAAGAAAAAAAACTAGTGGAGGAACTTTCCATTGCATTCTTGTTACAAAATTGCTTCATATTTAGTTTTACTTCCCCAAATGCAAAGAGCAACAACAAAGTTGAATTTGCTGATTCGTATGAATTAGTGAGGATGTGATGTGATTTTCAGTGTGTCTTCTGAAATCAAAAACAGACAAGTTGGAGAGGAACCTTTGGAGCCTCTGGGGTCTTGGCTTTTCTTTCCTCTTATTTTGGTCCACCTGGTCTTCTTGTGTAATAATGCTTATATAACCACAACATTGTAATGAAAAATAAACTAATAGGCATCTTTTTCTTTAAGGACAACCTCGGCTTTCAGACTATCTAGAAAACACTCCTCCTACGACGTGAGTTGATAACATTTGAATTAACTTTAATCCAAAAGTGCGAACAAATAACTTCCTGTGCTTTTGAGTGATCAGTTTTGTGCAGCCGCTGTCATTACAGAGAATCTGGACAGTCGGACGCATGAGAAATAAAGCCTCTGATTGGTCTACAAGTCTGGAATGCAGCCTCTGATTGTATTATACTGTAGGAAGGCTAATAGAAAGGCTAACAAAAACGATGACAGTTTTTAAGTCTAGAAATGGATTTGTAATCACAAAGGATAATCTATGTTAGATTCATTCAGGCTGAGTTCTTTTACAAATCCTCAGAAATAATTTTGTATTTCCAGGATGGATTTTAAAGCTTCTCCCGGCGATGAGATACAGCCAAGGCCAGCGTTATAATGGCAATCAGTGTTAGATTATGAAAATAAAAACATGTTGGAACAGAAAGAGGTATATCCTAAAATCATGATGTGCAATCTAACGTTATTTATGCAAACTTCACTACATTAAAAGTTCATCTGTGGAAAAAAAAAGTTGTCAAAAATGCAGATATTCAATTTTGAAGAGTTTAGCAATTCACAATATGTCATCAGATATCTGATGGAGCAGCTACATGGATTTTTGTCAACCCGAAAAAAGTTAAAACACTTTGTCGAGCTGAGGGGAACTGCAATTCTGAATGATACATTTCTGCAGGTTAAATTTTACAATATTCCCCTTTTACATTACACACAGTTATTTGAACCAATTAATGTGGAAAGCAGAGTAGCGCAGCTTCAAATTTGAGCCTTTATTCAGTCTTAGTAGAAAAAATGAAACGGTAAAACTTCTAAAATTTGATCAAAAGCTGCTTTTAAAGCTCCCTTAGGTAAAGTGAGAAGGGCGGAAAAAAAGGACATTCAAGGGTTAAAGCATGAAGTCTGCTTGTAATAACAACCACATGCTAAGACAGCTTTGATATGTGTGGATAAAGTGCCATTTTCAGGTTTTAGACATAGAGACTTGTGTGATCATGTGTTAAAAGAGAGTAGAGGCATATGGAAGTCAATATTTCAAGTGACATTTCAATTATAAATGTCCAACACCACATTATTACACTCCTGCAGACTCCCCAAACCACCAAAACCACTCACATAGTGCGCTACACATACGCAGGCACAAACTCACTCAAACCACATGTTTTTGCACACATGAAGACGGTGTAGTCTTTATTTTTTCAGGCCGATGTTGTTATCAGAACTACATGCACACACTCCACCACTCGGGGCAAGAGTAGGAGGAGCAGATCAAAGAAAGTGTGGTTAAAAAAGAACACCCAGGGACACCCACCTCCACATAAACAGGGGATCTCCTTACCAAAAACAAAGAGGCCTGAGCAGCCAACCCACATCCAGCGGAACAGGGAGGGGTGAAAGGAGCTTAGGGAGAAGGGGAGGAGGAGGGGTGATGGATGAGAAAACATGTTGGTTGGGCGGAAAGGTAGAGCAAAATCATTCATTACTGTAATTACAACCTGAGCCCACTCACTCTTTCATTCAGAAAAGAAGAGAAAAGAGATTAAACTTCCCACAAAGGTGTTTACCGCACACCAGGAGAAGACTTTTCTGCTTCTTTCTTCAGATGAGCCCTCAAAACACATAAACAGAGAAGAACACACATGTGACACACTGCGGGGGATCCTTAATCAGTTCAAGTGATGAGGTTTATGTCGGTAAATAACATGAGCTATGAAAGTGCTGTGTAAGGGTCTTCATCATTGGTATTTGTTTTCCCCCCAAGCTCTGAATCATGCTTGCCCTTACCACCCATCCTTACTCATTATACCTCCAAAGCAGAGCAGTGTTTGGCCAACAGATAAACACTTTTTGACTTTGTTGATTTGACTGATGTTTTCAAATGGGACAGGGATTACTGTTGGATGTCTTTGAAGAATAGTTCAACAATGTGGGAAATGCTTTTATGTATTTTTGCTAAGATATGATGGAAAGACGGGTCATTGGTGTCTATTAGAGCAGCTGTAATCAATGTATTTATGGTAAATGAATTTGAGCTTGTTTAGCAATAGTCTTGTCTTCTGACCAGTCAAAGTGCTTTTTACACAAAAGGTCACATTCAGCCATTCACACTAAATCCACACACTGATGTCAGAGGCTGCTATGTAAATCAGTAATAACTGATAATAATCATACACATTCATACGTCGCTAATGCAGCAGCGGGAGCAGTTTGGGGTTCAGTCTTAGGCAAGGACGCTTTGGGGTGAACATGTGGCTGCAGGAGCTGGGGATCAAATCCCTGACCCCTGAATATTTCAAGGAATTTTGTGCATGTTTAAATCCCAAAACGGTTACAGTCTTCGCTTACAGAGTAATTTTCTTATAGGTGACTCTAAAATAGAGGTTAGTAGTGGCAGCCATAATGTATATTATAAGCTACTGTTAGAGGAAACAAGTCGATATTGTAGGAGGCTCTGTGCTTTTTAGGCATCAATATGTTCAGATGTAATCTGAAAAACTCTAAATTCACATTTTTTTTGTGAAAAGTACCACTTTAAACTTTGTTTTTTCAATTTGGCTAGCTTGCATTGTTTTTGGTCACAGCAGGAAACTGATTGAGGCAACAAGCCATGATTTATCAACTCTATAACTGCACATCACTGAACCACACACTAACAGAGTTACTTACTATGTTAGGAATGGAGCATGGACAAACCAATGAGCCAGATTGGGAGTTTGTAGAGACCAAATACTAAGCAAAAAGGAGAACAAATACTGGAAAACGGAAGAAACATAAAAGTCAGCCAAAATAAATCCTACTGTCATGTATCTCCTGGACATTTAGATAAACAAATACTCTTACAAAATCCCCATCTCAATGCAAAAGAAGCTAGTATGTCCCTGGTTGTTAAATCAGCCTGTTTGCTGTGTCTAAAATATTTAGTTCAGCTCAGCAGAAAGGCGGGAACGGAAAAACAGTCAGCATGGCTCAGTCCAAAGGACACAAAATCTGCATATTAGCAACTCTAATGCTCATTAATTGGCACATTACATCTAATTTGTCTAATCCGCAGTGTAGAGGAAGTTTCCCACTGATTGCAGTCATTATGCCAAGCAAAGCGAACCAGCCTTGGGTTGTAGCCTCATATTAAACAAACAGTTGGGAAAGTTGCATCAATCTTGGTATTTAAATGTCAGCAAGACAATACAAGATTATGTTTGCAGAGAAGCTGAGCTGTTTGTCAATTTATTTGTTTGTTTGTTTGTTTGGTTATTGCAAATTAAATCTCAGAGCGAACCCCACGCACTTCACACCCAAAATCCGAACATTTAAAAACATTTAAATCAAAAAAAAAAATCTAAAATGGTTGGAAGGTTATTTATTTTCTCTTCATTTACTAGTATCATTCTTATGCCTTTATTTAGAGACGGGCATGAGAGAGAGTGGGGGGAATGACACACAGGAAGGAGCCACAGGTGGGATCCAAAACCTCGGCCGCCCACTATCGAGGACTTTAGCCCACGTACTAACCACGAGGCCACCAGTGCCCCCAAATTCTTATACTTTAAGAGAGTTGATAACATGTGCATAAGATCATAAACAACATAGTTAGAAATGTTTTGTGCATTTGGGTTTTCAGAGGCTTTAACGTGGAAAAACAACATTTTTCTTAATGTATGATAATCAAGGTCAGATCTAAACAACAAAATGAATGCGCTTGTATTTCAAATGATACAGACAGTAACAGTGAGGAAACTTCTTTTTAAGCAAAATCCCCTCTCTCCATCACTTACACAGAACAGATCTTGGATTCTAAACTTTGTCTCTGTGTGTTTGTGGAACAAGTCCTGAAGTAGGTTGACTCACTTTCTGACCACAGCTTGTAGCCTCTTGGTTTTTTACAGCCTCCCCTCAGAGTGTTTACCTTGCTCTCATCTCTGTGTCCCTCAGGGCTCCTGAACCACCGCCCTGGGTGTCCCTCTTGGGGAAACAATTGGCAGGGCAGAGGAAGGGAAACAGTAGCTCTAATGTGATCTGAGGACAACAACAATGCCTGGAAAGTTCACCTGCTGTCACATTCTGCCATGAAGGCTGTTTCCAGTCATTCAGGAGACCTACAGGTGTTTAATCTGTGCCAGGAAATAAGCCTAAGTATCAAGTAACATCCATTATGAAAGACTATACTGTTAATGCACAGGAAAGTGCATAAGTGAGTCGGGGCATATGCATGTATATGCAAGCATATCAGATGCTTGTGTGTGTGTGCTGTGCATGGGGTCCGTACTGTAAGACTGTTTGTAGATACAGAGAGGAAAAGAAGAAAATGTCACTATTTTCTTCAACATCCTTTGATTCCACCACAGAGGAGAAGCAGGCAGTTTTTGTTTTAGTGTGTGTTAGAGTAGGTCATAAGTGTCAGTCAGAAACAGATTTTTCACAGAGCACAAAGTTTTGAAACTCATCTGGAGAGCTTGGGCGAGTGCATTTCTTTACTCAACCAGAGACAGAGCACAGGTGGCACCAAGTGGACTGGAGCGGTACTGCATGGAAGAAAACCTTTCTCAGGCCTTTCTTGCTTTCTCACCCACTAAAATGCTGAGCCATAGATTGAGAAATCCATCTTCCCTCTTAAAAGACACTGCTTTTTGTTTTACTGCTCTGCTAGGTTAACCTTTATTCTTACTGAGGACTAACTGGTTCATATAATTGCTGTGCAGAGTTACCTTATTAAAACAAAAGTGCTGTTAAGCAGGGGTTTGTTAAGTTGTGTCAATTCAGACTTTAAAACAATATTTGCTATCCATGAAGCCATGAAGATAAGGAAGTAAATGGTTAACATTCTGAATAAATAAGAATGAAAATAATCAAAACAAGAAAATCCTTGCCAATCTGCAGCTGCAGTGGTCAAACATGTTGTAAATGAATTCAACACACTATTGGAATAAACACAAGTTGAATAAAAAAGTTTAAACTTTTTAACAAAGACGTATTGCTCTCTCTGAAGTTTGAGCATATTAGCTTAGCTTAGCATAAACACTGGAAACTAGAATATGTCAAAAAGTAACAAAATCTGACTATAATCTAACCTCTGAGTGAGGGAACAAATGAAACGCTGATTTAAGTCCCTGTGCTAAACTAAGCTATGCTAACAGGCCTCTGGCTGTGAAATCATACTTAGCATGCCTATACAGTAAGGATTCAGTATGGATTTTCACACTGCACACTGCACATCTCAGAATTGTAGAATTCACCAACCAACATGTTTTATCTTGATTTTTAAATCTGTGCAAATTGTACGTGTAAAAACATGTTGTTCATTTGCAGGCAGGGTTTGAGCTAATCTATTTCTCCACTGGAAAAGTGACATCAAGCAGTCGTGTCATCAGAGGAGTTTTAAATTAAAAGAGTGATTTGATTTGTTCGCCTTAGAGGTGCTGGTGGGTGTTTTTTTTTTAACTGTAAGACAGAACTAGGCCACTCTTTCAGTCATATTCCCTGTCTCACGAATAACAATAATAATACAGTGGAGATAAGAGGTGTATCAGTCTTTTCAAAATGTCCTCAAAATATCTACTATTCCTTTGAGTTAAAGCACCACTGGCATAGAACAGACTATAGTCGAATTAACAGCAAAAATAGTACAACCAGGGGGCAGAAACAGAAATCTGATTGGCCACCCCTGGTGCCAGCTAAAAATCCTTAAGTCTAGTAGGCTATTTGCCTTGTCAGATGCAGGACTTGTGTAAAAAGCAACAATTTGGACTGTATTGCAACAGGCTGCTAGTAGTTTTGTCTGCATTTCAATGTTGCACGTTTCCTTTTGTCAGAAAAGTTTAAAAACATATACACCAGAAAATAACATCTGTATGATACTATAATGTTAGTAGTTAAAGTCCTGTAGATATGATTAGTGGAGAAAGTGACAGTAAATAATGCTATTTGGACATTTGTGTGTGTGCAGACATAGTCCAGACACAACCCCTGAACATGTCAGGGACCCAGTTGGCACAGACCAGATTGGTTGTATGTCAAATGTACACACAAATGTATGTTAGGGGTTCTTAAAGAGGGGTTATGGGAGCTCCAGGGGTAACTGTGTGGGTTCCAGGAGGTCCTATGTGATTCCTTTTAACTTAAGTTCTATCCATAGGTGAATTGGGGATTTCAGGGTCTATTTCATCTCAGTTTAGGGGTCTTGTTTTCCCAAGTTTACCCCTTTATACATAATGGTGCATTTAGAGAAAGGTTAGTAAGTCATTTCACCAATACAACTCCTTTAAAACCATTCACATGGTACTGAAGCTAACTGTAGCCATCTTGAGTCATAAGATGAGTCATGAGTTATTAGATCTAGGGCTCTCTCGTGTAAATTAAAAGCTTCTTCACATAAATTGTATGCTGAAAAGTCATGCTTTGATAACAGCCTCGTAACTAGAATGAAGTCAGCTGCTTTCCTACGAGAATTAGATGCTGTCTTTCCTGGAGATCAGTCCAACATTACATCACGCATACTTCAAGACTTGCTGTTATGATTTCAAGGCCCAGGGTGGGCCTACATTTTATGTGAGTGTTTTTATTTATTTATGTGTTTCTGTCCATTTCTCCTCCCTTTTCTTTTCCCTTCTTTTTGTTTTAACAGAGAGTTTAAGTAGCGGTCAGAACAGCTGCGTCCATCTGTGTGTTTCTCTTCTTCTGACCTGAAACAACTCGTCTTCCTTCATACATGTCAAACTTCCACGCCTTTCCAAACAAAGTCCAGCTCTCAATGGCTGATTGTGTCGACTCCTGCAAAGCTGCTCCTCTGCCCTCCTCTCCTTCCATCCACAGAACTTCTGCTCCTGCTACGGCCCATTTGGTAAAATACATAGACACACGTGTGCACTGCTTCTATATATACAAAACACAATGTGTGCTGTGTCAATATGGATACACACAGTCACTCTTACACCAGCATCCATGCACGAATGCAGAACGAGTTCAGTGGCCTCGTTTCTGCTGACTGTACATCTGCAGCCCAGATGTGCAGCAGCGCTCTGAGGTGCCACTGAGCGCAGGATGTTTTGCATTCTCTCTGTGGAACATGTGAGGCGTTCCTGTGGGCCGTCCGTCTGGCTGCATTAGTCTGTGTGTCATGGGGATCTGTTTGCCTCGGCCCCTCGTTGGCTGGCTCCAGGGGTTTGGGTACGACAGTTAGCATGCTAATTCAGCACAGATGTTTGGTGCTGAATCAGGTGGTGTTAGGAAACTCCGGCCCTGACAGGAGGGAGACACTGGCTGCCCTGTGTGATGATCCAGCTCTACATAAGTAACTCTTCCCAGCCTTACCCTATCTGTTCCAGTATAAGTCGCTCCTGATGTGGAGAACAATTGCTTTTATGGTGTGCTTTACCTGCTCATGAGCGTGTATGCTTCTTTTTCACCAGTGAAAACCCCTTTAAGAGTAATAAATACTTTTGTCTGTGAGCAAATAAACAAAAAAATCCTAAAGGCATAACCTTTAAATCGTTGGAGGAAAGATTTCAATGCAAGACGTTACGGATATTAACATTTTCTGACAGTAATTCCTGTTGTTGACCTCCATTCATATTGCTAATAACAGCACCATGTTCTACAGTTTGAACCCTAAATGCTTGTCAGCCCCAATGTCACTGAGAATTACTTCGGACAAGTCGGAAAATAAACATCAGAAGATGCATATGAGCCAGCTTTTTAAAAACACAAAACTCAAGTCAAAAAGCAGAATCATTTCCCAAACAAAAACCAGAATATTAGTTTCAAGCTCTGTGTTGGAACTATGCTGAATTGCATCATCCCTATATCCCAATATATACACCAGCATCAAACCCATCCTCATGGCCAACTTTTGTCAGACTGCATTTTTATCAACGTTTCGCATGCAAAAACAGATTTGAACGTTGATTTAACACATTTTCACTCATTTTTTTTTAGTTCTACTTTTCAGTTCCAACTCAGAAAGCTTGTTGGCTTGTTCACAACCAGTCATGCTGTATTTGCGATTCTCGTGAATAACTCTTGTCAGTACAGCTTTCTTAAAGTTGTAAGATAAATATTTCAAAGTTTTTATTCATGTTAACAAACTGGACCAATTTTTCTTTTTTTTTTTGAAGATTCCGGTGTGTTGAAAGATTGCCTCATCCCTGTCTACTCCTCTATGTCATTTTAAAAGCCTTGATAGGTGTAATTAGTGGGATTAATGAGGCAAAAAGCTACACAGGAACTCTTAAAATGGCCTGGATTCCAGTGATGTTGTTGGTGAGACAGATAGCGCAGTATGTGTAGCAATGCAGAAGTTACAACTAAGCAAGTACATTAATACATACATGTAGGAATACAAAACGATACATATATGGAGGTTTTTCTGTTTTGTGGTTTTCCCTGTTTGTCTTGCTTGACCTCTGTATTTTAGACCTCTGGTGATAATTGGACTTAACGTCACCATTTATCTTGAGAACAAGGAATGGAGTCCTAACCTTAACAAGAACCAGAGCACCAAAAAAAGTAGCTAAGCTAAAGTTTGAAGTGCCTGTTGGAACTAAGTTAAACTATAGCCATTCATTAACCCATCCATTCACCCATCCATCCATCTAGCCAATCCATGGCTTTATCTGTCATCCACCCAATCAAACCATCCACTACCAGCAATATGTGTAAAAGCTATGAGTAAGGTTCTAAGGTAGTATTTTGCTGCAGCCATACCTCAATGCAACAGCAAAGATATGAAAGTATCTGTTTTCTTCATAATGTCCTTAAATAATTTGTTCTTTCAATGAAAAAGTAGAGATCTTTCAGGGCTAATGAATCACTGGCTCTTATTGCTGGATGAATTGTCTAACTCGTCAAGGATGGAACCAGTTCAAGACTATGTCAGAGGTTTATTTCAACACTGGTATGGTGTCTAACACTTCGTCTTAGAATCATTTCTTCAGTTAGTTCATGCCGTTGGCCGCCGCCTCCACAGCTGGCCAAGAACAGATTCCAGCCCAAGCAGTCATGGCCCTCACACCACCTGCTATAGGGTCATGGTCATGGTGTGAGCTCGCAGGGGATCTGTAGTGTGTGTGTGTGTGTGTGTGTGTGTGTGTGTGTGTGTGTGTGTGTGTGTGTGTGTGTGTGTGTGTGTATGCATGCGTGTGTGCGTGTGATGGGTGTCTACATGTAGAAGAAGGGAGGATGCTTTAACACACACACACTTAACTGACACAGCATGATGCTCCATTGTGTCCTAATCAGTATACCAGGAACTGAATAACCAATATGTCCTTCACTCCAGTCGAGCGAGTACGACGAGATAGAGACGGCGAGAGATGGAGAGCTGGAATTCGCCTTTGATCACTGCGTCCGTTAGTCAATAGGACGTGGCGTTTGCTGGGGGTGCGCAGGCGGAGGAGGTTGCTGGGGCCGACCACAGAGAGAGTGCTCAATTGTCTTGTCCCTTTCTTTTTTTTTCTTTCTCCGGGATGTACACCCCCACCAAGAAGCCGATACCAAGGTCGTGACCTTCTACCCCCTCCCTCTTTGCTCTGCCGCATCGGGACACGTACTTGAAGGACGCTTTCTGTCATGTATAACTACTGAACAAACCCCCTTTTAGAAACGTATCCACCCTTAACTGTCTCGCACAAGTACTTTCTTGCCACCCTGTTTCTTTATGCAGGAGGCGGAGGTTAAGGCGTGGGTTGGGGGGGGGGGGGGGGGTGGAGGCTTTTTTAGATGAAAGACAAAAACTGACTAAATCCGGACAAAAGACAAATTGACTGTCAGTGTGTTTTAGTTATGGCAACATCTGTTGTGAGTGTGGTGGTGGTTCGTTTTAAAAAAAAAAAAGCATTTCTAAGAAATGGAGGAGGATGCAGCAGAAGGGGGCTGCTGTTTGTTTCAAGAGTCTGTTGTTGTTTACTCCATTGTTACATGTGTGTATACAGCCAAGCCATCAAAGAACAGAACATTTGCTCGTTAACAGAACTATATTGTTTGACAGCTGTAAAACATATTTTCCCACTTGGATGTGCGACATGAAGCAATAAGTCTGCAGAATAGATTGAATAAGATGCACTCTATGACATTTAGCATCAATTGTTTCCATTTTCTTATGTAAACTGGGGAAAAAAACACAAAATGTGTTCCAACGAGATACTTAACATGTGGAAAAAATGTGCCGAGTGTTACTAATCAACAACTTAAAAATAACAAAAAGATAATCTAATTATGCTAGTCTTTCTAACATGTGTGCGAAATATAGTGACACTGATTAGTCTGACAAATAAAGGTGGTTAGTGTTCTGCAGAGAGGACAGAGATAACATCAAACCAAGGGGAAGAACACTGACACATTACTCTGTTTACTCAGTGCAGTTTTGTTAGGTTATAAATCTAAGTTGATAACAATCCAGCATTTGAATTAATAATTGATTTTCCATGAATCACCCAGGAGCATGA
This sequence comes from Labrus bergylta, assembly GCF_963930695.1. NCBI lineage: Eukaryota > Metazoa > Chordata > Actinopteri > Labriformes > Labridae > Labrus > Labrus bergylta. The sequence goes on along the minus strand of NC_089212.1, from coordinate 18,656,047 downwards.
CAAACAATAGTGGTGGGAACACAGATGTAATGCATCTGGAACCATTAATCCGATAAAATGTCTTCTGATAAACAAAAGAATTACCCAGGACATGTGCAGCTGTGCTAGTCGATGGGCTTGTTGATGCCTCTAAATCTCAACACAATGTGATGATTAATACCTACAAATGAATCTACATGCAAGGACAACTAAACAGATTTTACACTTTGAAGATCTTCTCCAGGCACGTTTATTTAACTCCCAATAACTCATTTCTGTTTATCAGAATTTTTTCCTTTTGGGAATAAATGCCTTTCAGTGGTTTAGATGTAACGCCATAGCTTTTTATGACATGTAGTATCCTAAATCTCCATCCAGTCTGATCATAGCTGTATCTGGAGACCATATTGATTAATGAAATTATGAATCCCTCTCCATGTAATATAATGAATAACATGCCTCCAGTTTGAATGCATTTTAAAACAGCAAATAATGTGTAACAATGATGGATAAACCCTGGTCCTAAGTTACGACATGCCACCTTTTTAGTGGCTGCTTCTTTAATTCCTGTCTTGTTTGGTATAAAAAACACTAAATGGACATGTTGATAAGATATTTACAAATCTTGGTTGATTTGATGGGTTCTTTAAAACGAGTTTTCTAGTGATGGTAAGTATTACTCTGTCTGTGAAAGCTGTTGAAATATGTCTTATGTGGCGAATGAGTTAAAAAGACTGACACGATAAAGACCTTAATGTGACACTTTTAATATCATCTTGACTTCCTATCTTTTAAAGCTGCTGCCTCCGGGTTAGGGTGTAGTTTCAAGGCCTTTGTTATTTTGATTTATGTTGTGCTTTCACATGGAGAGGCTTGTGGATTTCCTGAATATATTTGTGTTTAATGAAGTCACGAGAAGGGGGGGGAGGGGGGTAGAAGGAGAGAAGGCAGGCCAAGGTTTTTTGTATTTCACTGTTTAACAAGAACACAATTCAAAGTGTTTCGCGTATGAACTTTAGGATATGTATAGATATAAAAAGACACACATGAAAAGGACTTTTCAATTACAATAGAAGTTTGAAATAAACTGAACAGATTACAATGATACAAAGCAGAAAAAAACAATTGAAGGGCAGTGAAAGATATTTAGCTGCTACTCTCATAAATGCATTGAGGTGACCCACTGCATTGTCTCAGTCTTGTAAGGATCCCTTAACCTTTATAAGACCCTTACCTTACTCTCTTTAGCTTTTCTATACCGCAAACAGTTCTTCCTAAAAAAAATAGATATCTGTATCCTGCTCTTTGTATGCATTTCAGTCCCTGTTTTTCATACTTTCCAGATTTATGCATTTTTTCTGATAAAGGCCTCTTGGGAATTGTTAGGTGGGGGTTATTTCTGTATGAGATTGACAATCATGAAATCGTGAAACAGACTGTGGATCATCTTAGATTTATTCAGCCATGGTCAGACAACACAGAAACACAACACACATGGCTGACAAAGTGCAGACCATCGCTGACCCATGCTGACCAAGATCACACAATCATTGACAATCATTGGCAAAGCGGCCATCATGGGCAAAATGGCAAAATGGCAAAATGGCAAAGTGGCAAAGTCTTCATCACACAGTGTTGCTTATATTCTGCTAAAAGGTAACAGATGTAGACTCTTTGTCTAGCAAACAGTTGCTGACAACATATAGTTGGCTCCTATCCATTTATAGATCTGCTACTACTTAGGTGCTTCACCCATATAAGGTTAACGCTTCACAGACCCAAATGTAGAATTACTGTGAGATGGTTGACACAATTTAAAGATATGTCCACAAAATTATCAAGATGAATGAATCCATGAAAATACGTACTAACAGGAATCTTTACTTGCCTTCTACATTGCAATAACCTCTTCACAAGAACCTCAAATGGTACACAAGTATTGTATTCAAGTAAATATATTTAGGTCCTTTCCACCACTAAATGTCTTTAACCTAATTGTTCAGGTAATTGATTCTTCCACTTATAAAACTTTATGCATCATAAGGACATAGGGGAGATCATTTTGAACCACTGATTTTCTCCAAATTGAATCATCTGTGACTTGGATTCATCAAGAACCTCTTACCATCTTTATTGGTGTGAAAGAGAACCGTGGATCTGGCTGCCTCTTGTGGTAAAACAATAAAAATTAGACAAGCGATAGAAAAACATTACCTTTACTGTCCAGCAGAGGGCGGCATGTTATTGGTACAAAATTACAACAGGATGGTTTGAGCATTTTTTTTCTGCCTTTTTTGTCAGTATATAATTTTGTCTTTTGAACTTTTCATCCATTTATAATGTTTTTCTTCTTCCTGACTCTTTCTCTCTATGTCCCTGTTGAGCTCCTTCGCTGTCAGATTTGCTCAAGTCGCATACACAGACAACACGCAGGCAGACAATCACACCATATGGTTTGGTTCTTGAGTTGTGTAGCTGTTTTTTATCTCCTGCATATACTGCTGTCTGCTCTGTCTGAGTCTGCAAAAGCCATCACTGCCTCTGTCTGCCCCCCTCAAACCTCCACCCTCTGTTTTTCTGTCTTCCTCTCCTCACTCCTTTTTCTCCTCACTCATCTGGCTTCCCTCCCCACTTCCTCCCACTTCTCCTAGTTATTTCTCTCTTCGTTCTTCACCTGCAAATCTATCTTTTTCTTTGTCTTTGTGACCAAATGAGTCAGTGGATTACATCAGCTCCCCACTCACTGAGATGAAAGAAGCTGAAAAGAGAGCTAAGGTGGGATAAGGCCAGTGTTAGGGCTTCTCACCAACCCTAGTTCATACTTCTCACTTTTTTTGGGGTGTCTTTTCTGTGTCAAACAGGATTCAAAACTGAGGATTCAGATCTTTGTTTGTGTCTGATATGACCACTCAGCTCGTACAAGTGTAGAGTACAACACTAAGCTGTTGAATTTTCATTTTTTTAAGGGCTTCTTAATCTTCTTGATTTATAAAGAAAGCTATCTACATAGATTGTAAATAACTTTGAACGACACTTTGTTGTCAATGCATCATTCAATCCACCGCTTTGGTTTAGATTGAAATGTCTGAACAACTCTTTCATACACTAAAATGAAATAGTACACACATGGTGACCAGATGATGAATCCTGAGCCCATCCTTTTATTTCTCAACCTGCATTATCTGCAGGCCAAACTTTTCAGCTATACTGGGAAATATCCCAACATCTACCCAAAAGACAAGCTTGTCAGTTTTAAACAGATATTCCTGGCTCCAAGAACATCAATCTTTTCGTAAAGTAGTTTTGTCTCCAAACGTGCCATTAAATATGGTAGAATATGTTTTCTGCTAAATGAATTGGAAGAACATTGGTCAGCCTCTGAACCTTAAACAATTGCTATCATAAAATTTAAATACTTTCAGTTGTTTTTTAACTTCACAACCAAATGTCTGCTGCAGAAATAAAGATCAATCAACCTTGTCTGTTTTTTGTGATACTAGCTCATTAACAATTGTTAGCTTACTTAGCACCATTATAAAACATCATCCTAACTTTTACAACACTATAGCAATTTTAATTGATCTGTTTTATTTTAACGTTAATACTTGCATTTAGCTCTCAGCATCACCATTGTGACACATTCATATCATGCTTACAAATAGCCTCATGGAGTCGCTTGCTAGCTTTAATAGTCTTCACGTCATTTTCAACACGCTAGCTACATGTTAGCATGACGATGTTACAGCTGTCCTACACTAGCTGCCCTTTTGAGAAGCTTGCTAGCTCATCAACATGGCAGCATGTTTTACTTTTGTACGTTTTGCTGTTAGCATGGTAGTATTAGCATGTAGTTTGCCGCAGCACCAAGCTAGCAGTTTCATAAGGCTACGGCCTTCAGTTTCCTAACATCAGCATGTTAGCATTTGTCATTGATTACCCATATTAGCCGGCTAATACAAGCAATCACAATCATGCTAGTTGCCTCATAGAGCCACTGGCTAGCTCTAGGACTTTTGTCTCAACTATTAGTATCTAGGGTGGCGTATACAGGCTAGAATTTGGATTTATGATTTTCTGTATAAAAAACAGTTTTCACTGCAAAAAGAAGTTGTTTTCATTTTCATCAACTTAATAAGATATCAGATGTATAACCTTGAACTTCTTCACATTCTGTCCCTGCAGTGTGTATATGTTTGTATGTTTGTGTGTTGTGGGTTTAGGTTTACAAGCCTGTCACTGGCTCTGTGTATCCTGCTCCTTGTCCCTTGAAGTCATGTATGGACCTCTGGTGGTGTCTTTAACAACAAAGCCAGTTTGGTATGTGTTTACTGAAAGCAGCTCTCAGTGTCTCCTCTCCTCCTCTGCATAAGCTGGCTGACAGATAACAAACACCTCTGAGCACTGACCGACCAGCGGATTTATGGCTTCATAAAAAGTCTGTTTTTTGGATATGGTTAACAGTCTCCCTCCAGGAGGTCATAACTGTTTTCTCTGCTGTCAACACGTCAAACTGCGAACGACAATAACCAGTCTGCAGCGGCAGCATCTGGCAAAGAAGATGCTCTCTGAATGTTGTTAGTTTCTTCTAGATGGGTAAATATGTGACGTTTTCTTGCCAACTCAAGACTTATTTTAGTGCCAGTATGTGTGTGGTATGTTTAAACCCCTGGATGTGTCTGTGCTAATCCCTTCATGGGACATTCACACTCTTCTGTCAATTGTTCTGGGAGTGAAAAGGGCATCACACTGTCAACAGGTTTCAACCAAACAGTGTGCTCATGGGTTGTATGAAGGTCTGTGTGGGCCTCACACCTTCTCTCTGAGCTCACCTCTCACTCCGCACTGCCCAACGTAAACACCAACAGCAGCAGATGTACTAACACGTTCACACCGACATCCCCAGAGGGGCAGCAAGAGGAAGAGAAGTTTGGGAAAACAAAACATTTTCAGAATGACAGAATGACAAGTAGTCTTTACTGGCCTAACATGACAGTGTGTTCTCATACAGAGGTTGACTGTAACGAACCTCAATGACCAAATAAGAATTTTTAATAACTTGTACTTAATCGTTTCCATTTTTGCATTTGCCTACTCCACCAAATTAAGCAAATTGTAAGGAGACTTTTTACTACACTGATATGGCTGCTGCTGTTACCCTATACTTGTATACCTATAACATTATCAAATGTATTACTACCCATTATAGCCTTCTTTACTAGAGATGACTTGCAAAAAACATATATTGTTTGTTCCAAGTAGGATGTTTACAAGTTTTGTACAAACACCTCATAGATTTAAGTATGATGATGATACCAGTGACATCTGTAGGTTCCTTTTGTAGCTGCAGCTTAAGGGCTAGTTAGCTTAGCTTAGCATGGCTCTGTCCAAAAAAGATGTGAAGTCCCCCTCCTAGCAACTCTAAAGATTAGAAATGTAAATAACTGTTTAAGCGATACTGCTAAGTAAATTGTTTGCTTAGCACAGAAAAAGGCGATTTTCCATCTTATCTTGTCTTTGAGCAAAGCTAAGCTAACTTAAATTGAGCAGACTGGCGCAGATGGGGTTTCAGTAGCTGTTCTATTAGTATGTATTAGTATTAGTATATTCTAAAAAAAAAACAAAGAAAGAAAAGCTCTTATGAGTAATATATCACTTTAGTACACCTTAGAGTCACAGAAAAAAAAACAATGAAGCTTCTCTAGTCCAACTGCAGCGACTCACAGCTATGGAAGCACTGCCCCCATGTCAATACTTTTTAGTTCTGAAATCTATCCTGTCCGCTGTCCCTTAAAGTCCTGTTGAATCTCTGATGGGTCTCTTTAACAACAAACACAATCCAGCAGAGATTAAAACTCAACTTTAAATCCTTGTTCGTGCTTTCCTTTACAGCGAAGGCACACAAACCTCACATCCTGTCTGCTTGTGTCAAACGAGGCGCTTATCAAAACTGGATCTTATCATCTCTCCATGCACAATACTTTCACTCTGTAGCATCTGACAGCGGGCCAGCGGCGGGGCAGGACCACCGCCAAATGTTCCCCAGAGGAGCGAAGCCTTCAGGCTGCAGAGTCACAGTTTACAATGCTGGGTTTTCTCCATTTCATGCTCTCATACTCTCCATTGTCCCCCCGCTTTCACAGCTCCCCATCCATACGGCTTCAAAAGATCATGTGACATTGCCTCATCCCTCTGTTTGCAAAACGCCCTGCGTTTCTACCTTCCACCCTGTTTTACTGTTTTTTCCACATTTCTTTACACATAATTATACACACTATCTGCAAATGCACTTCACATCTATCTCTCACTCCTGTATTGTCTCCTTTTGCTCCTTCTCTTGATTCATGATTCCCTGTGTAAACAAAGAGTGTATTGTGCTCGGACAGATCTTGTCTGTCCTCTGTTTCGACTGTTGTGTCTGTGGGAAATGATGGATTTAGATCCCCATCACAAGGTGTGCAAGCAGACGTTTCCACTGTCTCTCTCACTCTGTTTTGACAGTGTGCAAACAATAGACGTGGGGACAGTCCGACTCAGTGTTGTATTTTAAGCATATTAAACAGAGAGCCCTTCATTATGTCTGATGAAGGACTGGGACCTGAAATGTCACATGTGGTGATAAGATTACAATAAATATGACTTGGAGCAGCTTCTGGTTTTTCTGACTTAATTTTCCCTTTTAGCACCAAAATGTTGCCTTCTAATGATTTTAAAGGCTCCTTGGACAAAAACTGTAATGTTAAGGTATCTGAATGTTTAAGTTATCATTTTACTACATAGAAAAGATGCTCCTGTTTGCACTGTCAGAAGCTAGTGTCAGTTCAATTTCTGTGTCCTCAAACAAAGCGTTTTAGGAAAGATTAAGTACATATACAGGAGTTTCAAAACAACGATTAGCTGATTTGATCTGCTTCTCAAGACTTATCCCATAAAGCAGATACTTCAGGAAGTTGCTGATCCGCCTGTCGAACAGCAACATGTACTTACAAATGAAATGATTCAAAAAAGTTATAACCTGTTAATTGTGAGCTTTGGATTTGCTTTTATGCTGATACAGACTGAAGCAGGTTGGCAGTGTTCCCGTCTTTACACTCCTTTTATGATGCTAAGCTAGCAGGTTCTGGTTGCATCTTCATTTCATCATACTCTCCACTACAATTAAAAATAGCAAATGATGCTAATAATTTCCCAAAATGCTGAACTGATCCTTTAAACATTCTGTCCTGTAACAGCTGTTTGACATCTTCTTAGAGCAACCTCATGGTTACAGAGACCTCCCAACCATTGTTAGGTCACGGGGTCGACTTTCTTCCTCTTCATGGAGGCGCTGAACTCTTCCCGTCGGTGCATATGCATGTTTTGTTAAAGCAAAGCTAAACTCCAAATTGCTTTATCCAATAAGTAAAGTGAGCTTTTACAGTATCAGATATGACACTGGGGGTTTGTCGGAGTGAAATCTCTTTTGACTTGAACTGTGAATTTGTGACCACAGGATGTGAACGTGGCTGGTTTCACAGCTTTTGTCAGAGTGGAAAACTACACTCAACGTTTGTGGTCATGTGGTTTGTGACTTGGCCGTGATTCCCAAACACTCTGTCCGTATCACCTATAGTAAATCACTGCAACGCTTGACCGAGGGATTCTGAATGGTAATTTAGATTTTCTTTTTTTATATATATGGCCATCATCATGCGCACAGACAAATACACTGACGTGCTAACACACACGTTTATTGCATACACAATACTTGGCTACTTACGTATTTTGAAGCCACACACACACACACACACACACACACACACACACACACACACACACACACACACACACACACACACACACACACACACACATATACACAAGCATGCAGTCCCACGTGCAGCTTTATGAAATGAGTGTTATTGTGAAGTGGCTAAACAGTCATCACTCTCTGGACCTGTGATTTAAGGATCACAGTCTGACCACACTCACACTGTCTGCCTCCACACACACTGTCACCAACACACACTGCTTTATGTTTCACTCAGCAGACAGATTTTTCCAATAGCTCCTAACTTAAGCGTCGGTAATGTCGACAGCTACGCAATTGGCGGCCCAAACCCCTGCTACACATGCCCAGTACTGAGTGGCAGTGTGCACACGAGAAAAAGTGATTGGCTTATAATTTGACCTACTTCACGTCAGGTTTAATTTATCTAGCATGTTTTTTGAGCCAGTATTTGAGTCTCTTGTTTACATTACTGATGGCTTTTTTTTTTTTTTTTTCAACATTCAACTTAATGTTATTTGACTCACTGATTCACACATTATTTTGAAGTTTCTTCTTGAAGCCTTTTCGCAGACATCGTTTGTAATAACAAAGACTGAAATGACAAAGTAAAAAATAATCTGACAAAGTGAGTGACTTCAAGTTATGGCTCTATAGAGAATGAAGCTTTATAATGAAGTGTAGCTCTTTGTTTTGGTTTCACTTTGCACAACTTTTACAGTTTTTTTCACTCTCCACACTCTAAGTCTTGTTTTGGGCCAGAGCAGGCAACTGTTTGCAGGGAAAATCCTCAGAAAAACTAACGGTACACTGACATGTCATAAGCAAAAAACATACACAGTTGGCAACTATTTGACAAACAAATTGGAGCATTTTTGAGCTAAGGCCTCTGATATTTCCTTCATGAGTTGGTAGAGACCAAACACAGATATAAAAGATGGTGTTAAATGGTATAGACGCTCTATATCGGCTAAATGTGTAAATAAGCATCTGAAATAAAAATGTATTTTAAAGGTAAAAAGCCTGTCACCGTTAAACGCTTAGCTGGTTTTTGCCGCTTGAAATTGGCCCAGACAAAAATATTGCTATGTTTAAAAGTAACAAATTCCTTATTACTGTGACAAAAAGATGTTCCCTTCATTTCATACCAGTTAATGTTTCATACAGTATTATCGAATAGAAAGTATATTTTTACATGTTTTATATGCGTTTTGCATATTGAATACATGCAATGCAAAAAACAACAACAAACAAATCGGAAAAGTTTGGACTTTTGACAGAGTCTACCGTTGCCATTTCTGACCTTTGTTCTTGAAGTTTTCCCCAGTGTCTCCCTGTTGTTTGTCTTCATGGATGAACTGTTAAAAATAAAGTGTTAGGGTGAACGGAACTTGACAAAATACAATGAAACTTTTACTAAAAAGTTCCCTGAGGTTGAAGGAGAGTTTGACGGATAATGAATACGTAATTTTTGTCTTCTCCAGCAGTGATTTAACAAATTATTCCACCTGCTTTTGATCTCAATAACCAAGTCCTAATAAAAACCCTAACAGCGTTTTATAAAAGGTGAAATAGTTTGCATTTTCTTCAGCAGATTTTTGAACCTTCGAGTAACGTGCCTTTGGCCTATGGCACAAGTGGAAAACCCCAGGATGACATTTTAACAGTTCATATGTTTACTAAATGTAAGCATCAGTAAATAAACCAACTCAACAACTCTTGGCCACAAGAACACCATGTGTGTCCCCAAGTGTTTGTTCAAGTGTTTTTTTTTCTAAGTGTGGTATTTGAATGTAAAACGTTAAGAAAGGTTCTTCTATTTCCTTTCACAGCAGAAGTGACCCCTACCTGCAGCTACAGCTTTTGTTAACTTAAAGTCACACAGCAGCTCATCAAGAAGACCACACACGGAGGAAGAGGAACCACAGCGCTGAAAAAAAGGAGAAAGAGGCAAAGGGGAGAGGAGTTAACGGTCTTGTTATCACAGAGGGTGAAAAATGAAATGGTGAGCAGTTTTTTCCACCATGAAAACTCATAATGTATGTCCACCACCTCCCTACAGTGTCACACGTGTTATCCTTTGCATCTCTCATCCTGGATGCTATACTCTCAAAATGTTGCTGTTAAAGTGCGTTTGGTTTATTTTCTTTTTATATGGAGTTTCCATCATGCTCCACTCCCTCTGTGGTTCCAGCACGGCTGGCCAAATGGCAATAAAATGCTCAAAGGACATCAGAGAGGGAAAAGGAGACTTATTTGTTAGCCTAACAAAATCCCCAGTAGTTACATAGGCAGTGAACTTGTGAGAACAAAGGGGCAATGCTTTGCTTCAGTGCCTTTGTAAGCGGGAAGACAAGTGACCCAACAGTCAAGTCTACTAACTGTGACATCTGAGTTCAGTCAACTTTATTTATGTTGTTGGGGAGCTATTTTTATGTTTAAGCTCATTTGAAAATCAACCAAAGTGCTAAAAATATGCAAAAACATCCAAGAACAAGAACATAAGTCAAATAAAAGCAGCTTTGGTCACATAAAAATGCATGCAAAGTCATCATAAAAACAAGTGTTTCTAACTGCTGTGTTTGCTAAAATGCTGGCTTTCAAGTGCGAGTGGAATGACTCGGTCTATGTTGAGATTTTCCTGCACTCGGTTCCATTTGGATGTGAAGTGAATGAAAACTAAAAGCAGATTTTCTTCCCCCTTTTTATTGTGGTTTGTGGAACTTTTTTAAACTAAGCCGTCCTGACACATCTGTGCCAGTGTAACCTCTGTGCCTCTCTCAGTCCTGCCATGAAGACTTGTCTTGTCTGATTATTCCCGATGGTCCAGTCTATCACCTGCGATTCAACAGAAATCCTCCGGAGATGACGTCACACATTCACAGGTATATGTTCAGACAACTGTAAATATGCACATTTACTCAGTAGATGTCCTTTACTACATTTTATGAATATTTCTAATTGACTAAGTACTTTCTTTGTACTCAGCTACAATCATTTGATAGCTCGAGTAACTAGTTTCTTTGGACATATTGATCGTAGATATAATCTATATCAGAAAAAAATAAAATAGATTATCAAAAAATATATAATTTTATGTCAATTAGCCCCATCTTAACCAGCAACATATCAAACTTATAAAGTACCTTTCTAGTCTTCGGACTGCTCAAGTAACTTTAAACTACAAGTCAGCATTTACATTTTCACTCATATAGTCATACACTGATTTAGTGGCATGCAAGAGAACAGTTCAAATATTATCGCCTCCCACATGCATACACCTTCAGGAGCAATTTGGGATTCAGTATCTTGCCCAAGGGTACTGTGACAGGGAGAAGGGGGTGGAGATAATCCCAAACTTTCTTTCTTTTTTTTTAAAGATTTATTTTTGGGCTTTTAATGGAGAGATAGGACAGCGGATAGAGTCGGAAAGGAAAGGAGCCACAGGTGGATTAACCTGGGCCGCCTGCTTGGAGGACCATGGCCTCCATACATGGGGCGCGCGCACTTACCACTGCGCCAACCACTGGGCAACCAACACGACCTCTGAGCCACAGCTGCTGTTTACAAATAAACTTTTAGACAAAAAAATTTGTCTGGAAATATGGTCAGTCTTTGCCAAACTTCCGATCAACTCACTGGTGGTTTTTGGTCTTTTTGTGTATTGTAAATCAACAGAATTGTTTAGTTTCAATCAACAATTGATCATTTTTACTTTCTTGACATTTTCTCAAGCTGACTTCTGCAGTAAGAAGCCTCCAGTTTAACACTTAATGCACTCTCTTTTAATGCTTCTATCCAGCTCTTCTTTTGGAAAGTTGGAAATCTCTTCTTATCTGACCCAGACTGTGACCGGGTCAGTACGTATATGTGGAGGTTATATAGCTGTAAGAACACACATTCATCTATGAACACTTGGTGATACTGGCTTTAACCTCCCTCCCTACTGTCCGGCCTCCCCTTCGCTGCCCTGTCAGCTGTGCCTGAGAGTAGGCATGTAAACCATGTCGGCCTGACACCACTTGTTTTGACTGAGAGCACTGAGGCACTGACTTATTGTGCAACACAAGTCAGAGCCTCCAGCCTGGTAAGCCATAACGCCAAAATCCCTGCTGTAGAGCCACGCCTCACAGAGAAGTGACCTTTTCCAGGATGGAATTTGGGAGCATTTTCTCCTGGGAGGTGCAGTTTATCATATCAGATCAAGAGTGAGTCACACAGCTGAGTGTGTTTCTGAGTTCTGTGGCTGTTTACGTGTGAGAAATACACCTTAAAGAGTACTACAGCTCTAAACCCAGGATCCAGAGCTGCATCAGTGCTGTGAATAGATAAACAAAGCTAAAGGCCCCACTTAAACAGCACTTAGATTCAAAGACATCAGTGGAAGAGCCTAGAACTGGCATTCAAACTGTGTATACGTTTGCTCCAGCTGCACTTTTGTTTAATTCTTATTAAACATCAGCATTTTATCTTACCTTTATGGATTTGTTGACATATTGATGCTAGTATTTAGCTCAAACAAAAGCAAGTAAGAATATGGATTCTCATTAGCATCATTAGTTTATTATTAAGACCTTGAACTGAAGATGTGACACAGACATGTTTCCAATTTTTCCCAGAAGCTAGTCGCTGTATTGCAATTAAAAATAAATCCTGGGGCGCTGGTGGGGCAGTGGTTAGTGCGTGCAGCACTAACTGCATGTGTAATGTATGAAGGCTGTAGTCCTGTAAACGGGCGGCCTGGATTAGCATCCAACCTGTGGCTCCCTTCCCGCATGTCATTCCCCACTCTCTCTCTCCCTGATTTCCAACTCTATCCAGTGTCCTGACTCTCCTTTAATGTCACAAAATGCCCAAAAATAAATCTTTAAAAAAGTATTAGTAGTAGTATTTAAAAATTATTTGAAAATCTCAATGTATATAGTGGACCACTTACATCTGTAGGTAAACCTGGAAACTAGAACATTGTGTAAAAAGCTTCCAATTGTTATTGTACTGAATAGGCCCCATCTTGTGGTCCATGTCTACAGGTCTTAGTACACCCATTCATTTTATCTGGCCATCCAAAACCAACAAGCCATTTCAGCTATCAGTGTGGGATTTTCTGGCACAACTTCACCAACTACCAAGGGGCATGGAGAGTGAAAAGGCTTGAAGAGGTCAAAAAGCTTGTGCAACACGTATATGAAGATCAACTTTATTAACAAATAAGACCATTTTTGACCTAAGACGAGTACTTACAAAATCATTGTCTTCCCTTCACAACTCGTTCTGGAATCCCCAAATGGGATTTAGAAAATGTTTCACAAAGGGAGAAAAGGTGGATGTTTTACTTTAAACTCATTTTAAGACATTCAGACATTAGCATTTAGCTCAAAGCACTCCTGTGCTTTGTTAAAGCCTCACAAAACAACTACCAAAGCTGTACACTCATATTAGCATCTAAATACCATCTGTGTGTTATAGTTATAAACAGATGCTCTTTGAGGAGGGGGTGTGACAGAGTATTTGTGTTGCTAGAGTACTTTTATGTGAACATGTGATATTATTTCCATGTCACACTGCATCCTGGTCCATTCCTGGCGTAGACCAGTAGCTGAGGAATACTTGTGGTTATTTGTATGCATTCTCCATCTGACTGGGTCTGATTTGGTCTCCATGCCCTCTTTCTGTATTTGTGCAATACTATTGAAGTCAGTGGACACAGAAGGGTGTGTCACACCACTGCATGCTTGTTACATTAACGCGCAAACTCAAAAAAGTTGTGCCATGGTTCCACTTCAGGCTGAATCATATTAAATGTTCTTGTTTTATGAGACTGCTATTGTTCTTCTGTTGTATAACCTCAGTATGTTATGTGACTAGGGGAGAAGCGAAACTAAAGTCAATTATTTAATTGGGTGTAACACGACAACAATTCCAATTCTCAGAGTGACGTTATAAAATGTTCCAGATGGAGATGGTCAAAGACTAAAAAGGGGGAAACCGATCTTCCCACCAGGGCCACAAATCTGCCTTTTTGATTATCCCCTATTTGTTTCTAAACTACATCACTGATTAAAGCAGCTTGACTTTAAACTGTTTCTGACATCTGAGGGAATCCTTGTGAGATTTAGAAAATGAAGGCCAGGACTCTGAAAGGGATCTGAGACCTGAGCACACTTGTGTTTTGTTGGTGTGGTCTCAAACCTTCCCAAATTATCCCCTCACAATTATTTTACTACCCAGATAATGATTCATTACAGTTGCAAAGCTCCACACGGTGATTTAACAACTTTTTATTCCAGTAAAGCCCAGCCTGCAAACCTCACCAATAAACAAACTACTGTGATTAGGCTACTTAAAACCAAAAAATTGGATTTCTCAGTACTCCCTCATGGTGGTCTCTAAAGTAATAAATAGACTGACAGACTTGTTGGAATACAGACAGCAATCATTTTGTGATTTTGTTTTTAGGTAGTCTCTGGAAGCCACTCCTGGTCCAATATGCAGTCTGTGTGGTGTGGAAGTTTAAGCCTGACATCAGCTTCAGTTTCAAAATGAAAAATCTTTGCAGTTTCTTGGATTCTCAAGTTTCTCACTCAGAAAGAGAAGATTTGAACCTAAGAATTTTTTGCCATGTTAGCAGACTGTCATTGTTGGTCTGTGGTTCGTTTGTTCAACCACTTTGGTCTCGACTAAAATATCTCAACAGCTATTTGAAGGAATGGCATGAAATTTGGTATACATGTTCATGGTTCTCAGTCAATGTCTCTGAAAAATGTGTGATCCATGACATTTCCCAAGAACGATTGGGAATAATTGCCAAGAAATTTAGTTGGCAAAATTTTTTACCCTTCTGGACCAGTTGGTGATCAATTTAATTTTCATTGAGTCAGGTCAAACTTATAACTGTCCAACACTTTTGTTTGTGACTAAATATGTGTAAAACTCATGACTGTATGTTGTTACAACTGAGGCAAAACCAGTAGTTCACTTTTATGCTACGGCCCCAGGCTGGTCGTAAGCATGATTAAACAAACCAGCGAACATGTTTAAAACTAGCTATAGCAGCACGTTTTCTTTAAGAGCATGCTGTTCACATTATGCTTCAGATACAGCCTGTCGGTGTGTGAAACTTTGTGTTTTACTGCTGCTCATCAGCTGATGTAAGGATGCTACAATGGCAAACTAAGATGATGTACATTGTAAAGTAAGCTACACTTCAGCATGTTAGCGTATTGGCTATGTTGCGCTCATGACTTTTTCATGCAACACCAGCATCAGCTGATGTTAGCATCCTGACATGCTATAAGGGTGATGAACATGTTACACATTAGCATAAGCATGGCTATTGTACAAATGTTACTCTACCGTCTTTGGTGATCCCATATTTTATATACGCTCGTACTATTACTTTGCTTGTTAATGACATTCATGGCAGTTCAGTGGTACAGTATTTTTTGTTGAGAGCAATTAATTAGTTAATATTCTGCCCTTTTTGGGGTTCGTATATTTAATCTATGTTCCTACTTTTGTACGTTCACAATAGCTAAAGTCCGAAAAAAGTGTCTGTTTTCATGTACTGCTCCTCCTTGCTCCCTCTATGCTCTGAGTCCGTCAGCTACACTCTGTTGAGCCCCCACTGTTAGACCCCACTTGGGCCAAGTCTGCTCTGATTGGTCTGCCGATCCGCTCTGTCATTATTGGTCAGTTGCTCAGCACGCTTCTCGGAAATTTCAACATGAGCTGCTGGGCTTGCCACAACGAGCCAATGGGCTTAGATCAGTGATCTCACACTGACAATGACGCCGCACTAACACATTTTTATCGAGGGGGGCTAGAACCGAGCGTTACGTGCAGCTAATGCTACAGCTAACATGCGGACATAGGAGAAGCCGTGTTTCTGCGGACTTTGAATTTTTGCACATAGATATGCCTAAACATGCACAGGACACATGGAAAACATACTAAAGAGCATATAAAACCAGAAAAAGCATAATATGGGACCTTTAACATCAAATACTGTAAATATTAATGGTCAAAGCCTGATTGACGTCACCCATTTGTTTCTATTAGGCTGTTTTGGTGGCATATCCATGGCGGTTGCCATATTGGAAATTTCGATTCTATCAAAGAGCTGTAGCTGAGGCTGGCCTGCCTCCTGAAAAATCGCTACACAAGGCAGCTTTCAGTCAAGTCTGTCACCTACCTAAGTAGGCTATACATAACTTGAACGTCTTAATTTCTGCTGTCAAAATTGACATTTTAATATGGGTTGGTTTAAGACTTCCAGGTCTTTTGGAGATAACCTCAAGTAGACGCTCAAGAACTGCAGGGTTTTTGCACTTCTGCATTGGCTTCACTTTTCAACAACCATGTCCAGTCAAGTGGCCTATGTAGCCAAGCTGGCAGCTGTTTGAAACATATTATCATGTTATTAGAATAATCAGCTTTTCACCCAGCATCTGTTATGAAAAGTGGTTAGTGACTTTAAACATAGGCTACTTACAGTTGTCAGGCTATACAGTCTCAGCCAACATCTTTAAGCCCTTATTTTAACTTTTCAATGCACCAAGACATACATTCTACAATTATACAATTCACTTAGCAGATGCTTTTATCCAAAGCGATGTACATCAGAGAGTAAGTACAACACTAATCCATTCATACACTGCCACGAAGCAGCGGGAGCAATGCAGGGTTAGGTGTCTTGCCCAAGGACACATCGGACATGTTGCTCAGCTGGGGATCGAGCCCTTGACCTTCCGGTTGAGAGGCAACAACTCTACCAACTGAGCCACAGCCGCCCGCCTGCCATCAGCATGTTAGCATGGTTATTGAGAAAAGCATAGCCTAATGATGATTGGCCTTAGCTTAGCCATGTTGTGCTTTAATAGAGTCTGAACAGCAAGCATGGCTACAGACTTGAAACCCAGTTGATTTAACTTTTTTATGTAAAACCAACAAGTCCAACTCTGATTTTGTCATGTGTTTGAGCATTACCAAAGGGAATTAAACACCTATGTTCACTGTGTCAAACTATAAAATTAACTCTTTCTGTTACTGTTTAAAGTTAGAAAGGGCAGACCTCCCCCCCTCAGCTCAAAGAAATTCTCTCAAGGCTGTGTTTACATCCTGAAAAAAAAAAAAACCCGAGCCAGCCTTAATGCAATATCCTGAGCAGCTCCTGCACATGAGAGGGGGCCTGACTCCTGGAGAAATTTGATCCTGCAATGGGCCCTTTAAAGGAATATGGGATGAGTCTGTTGAATGGAGCTCAGAGTGAGTCCCACTGAAGTCTGCGCTCCAAAGAAAGCGAAGGACAAGACAGCGGGACATGAAGCACTGAAAACAAATGAATGAGACACGAAAGCGGAGAGAAAGTGGACGGACTGGAAGAAGAAGTTATGAGCCGAACTGCGAAGAATTACCGGGGAAAGTGTCCGTGAGAGGAGAAAGCCGACTGAGGGGGGAGAGACAACAAAGTCACAAGGTAAAAGTAGCAGTCAGTGAAGGGCACAGCTATAGAAACAAACCGATTTATACTTTTGCGTATCGGCTACTGTTTTGGACACATGTTCTACAGGATACATCTAACCAGGACGCTGGAGTTTGATTGTGGACAAAAGTCGCAGCTGGAGCAGAGTATTTTGAGAGATGTTTGAAGCTGGTTGAACTTCTTTTTTTTCCGCTGACCCACTGTTTTACGGTTCCTACTATACTACTAAGTCGTGTGCGTCTGGCACACCTGTTCCTTGTGTCCTTTTTTGGACAAAATCTTAACCCCGTTGCTTTGCGTTGGAGGAGCTTTAAAAAAAAAAAAAAAGATTTATCAAAGTTATACCATGTCTTTATGTTAATCCAGAAAAGGGGACATTTGCCTGGTTGCACTTGCTTGACTTGTAGCCAATGTCTTCCACATATGCACACATACTGTTATTGTGAGCATCTGGAGAAATCATAGCCTTCTCTGCTCCATACATCAATCTGACTCCTCTGTTATTGAACACCCCAAAGCTAAACCTTTCACATATATAATCTCTTGCAATGCATTAAGGGGCGTCTCTTAAAATAAATCATGCTTTTTTTTTTTTTTTTTTTGCTTCAAAACATAGCCTTTGCATGATCTGCATTGCAGCAATATATACCAGGTTTTAGTGAACTCTGCAGGACAGGACTGCTGCAGAGGTAGATGTTTACACCTCAGTACAGAAGAATGTCAGGGCCTGTGTTTAAGCCTGAGACTGATAATGAGTGTGGTCAGTTTGCAGAGGCCTGTCATTAACCTGAGCTGGGAGAGAGCTCTCTTGCTGAGAAAGGTAGGAGGAGAGGATGTAGAGGTAGGAAGGGAGAAAGGAAAGAAGGAAGGAGGGTGGGAAAGGTGCTGCAGGAGGAGAGGGAAGAAGCGCAGGGGGGGATGGAAAGTGAGAGGAGTTGGAGGAGGAGTGAGTCAAGATAGATAAGATTATAAATGGGAGGAGGCTAAACATATGAGGTATATTCATGATTGAAAAAAAGTAGGCTGAAGACTTGCATTGACCTCTGTGGGGCTTTGATTGTCTAATCTGAGTAATTTCTGTGTAGAAATTGCCTTTACAATCTGAATTATTAAAGGTTACAATATAAGTAGAGCAAACGGACACTCCTTTTGCACCAAATAAAATAAAAATTTGTTTTCCAAGAATATGGGCAAAACTTAAGTATTGTGAAGCGGTATTGAGTTCCCCCTCCCCTTTATTTATAGGATTTAACCCCAGCTGTAGCTGTAAAAACAGGACCAAAATAGTGGGGTACTAACAAAAGTGTGAGGCCTACTTGACCGAATGGGAGTCGACAGAGGTCCTTTTTGTAAAACATTCGGGGCCGCCAAGGAGAAGATATAGCAATTTATAACACACCCATACTTGACTCTGTGTGCTCCTAGATAATCTGTCTTTGTCTCCTTTTTGTAAACACAGAGATCTGCCACACTGACACGAATCTGCAGCAACTGACCCACATTTCCACACATGCTCCCGTGCTCTTTGACAGGAGACCTTTTTTTTCATTCTGAAGTGGGATGTGAGGAGGTTGGATGCCAAAATGTGGGGAAGCCAAGTTGGACTTTGGTGGAGACAACAACAGCAGGGATTTGAAATGTCTAGCGGGGATGATATCACTGAACCACCTAATCACTTACATCACCGCAGCTGCATGCTCAGCAGTGTGTCAGTGTGTGTGCACACGTGTGTCTGTTTCCAATCTATTTCAGTCAGTGTGTATCTCCATCTCTGCTCTGCTAAGCAAGCCCTCACGAGTTATGACTAGTTGGGGAGTGTGTGTTTGAATATATGGGGATTAAGGAGGTACTAGTCAATGACAGCACTGACTGGAGACTTGTACTCTGTGCATCCTCTGAAGAGCAGCACACAACCCTAAAGTCTGTGGCTGAGCAAAGATGCAGTCAAACGTTTAAGGTTTTGCAACACACTTCCCCGTCCAAAGAATTTTTAAAACCATCTCCGATGACCTCCAAGTTTTGAATAGAAGCTCTACTTGCTCGATATCAAATCGAACTCCATCTGAGAAATAAAGCAGTATAACTGTCAGTGTAGTCAGTGGAAAGCAAAGGCAGCCCTATAGAAAAGATCCTGCTGGGATCATTGTGGTGGCGTTTCCATTCAGTCGTCTTCCCCAGTGTTTGCTCTGGCTGCGTCTGTGTGCAAAGGTCTAGCAGCTAGATGGAAGTAGAGAAGCTCCAAGGGCCTTCATAACTGTCTACAGCACGGAAAGGACTGCTGCTGCAGATTTTGGGCTCTAGCACCTCTGTTATAGAGCCTGTCACTCTGGGTGGCCTTAGTGCCTCCAAACATTCATCTACCATGCAGATCATGGATAGATTTTTTTGTAGTCTTGGATGTCTATCCTACATTTTTCCAGACAGACAGAGAAGATAATGCACAGTAGAACGTTATTTATCTGAATGTTTATAGCAGTAGACTCAGCCGAAAACTGTCTTTTGTGTTTCTATAAACCGTCCCACAAGATCAAAATGACTCCAACTTAGATTTTAGCTGTTATAAAAGCTACATAACTCCCACACACATGGCCTGTAATATGGGGTTGAGTCTATCCTAATTCACACTCAAACATAGAGGAGATGTGGCCTTTTGTAACCTATGTTTGTCTTCTATACTTATCCTGCCCATGTGGCATTTCAATTTGCTCTTGTTGTTAATTTATCATCTTAACATACAACTAATTTCTTATGTCAAATTTAAAATACAGAGGGCATCGGGAAATATTTAAATTTCAAACTGATTTTTTTATAACTAGCTTCTAGTTAACATACTGTTGTTTGACGTTTTTGATAACCTGTAAGCGTTTTACTGCTTGATACCGTAATTATTAACTTAACAACAACTGATACGGCTTAACACATCCCTTTAACTGTTTGATGGTGTCACAAGATATGATCAGGAAGACACATTT
Organism: Labrus bergylta; assembly: GCF_963930695.1. NCBI lineage: Eukaryota > Metazoa > Chordata > Actinopteri > Labriformes > Labridae > Labrus > Labrus bergylta. Next base: position 18,635,850 of record NC_089212.1, on the reverse strand, counting down.
CCAAGCTATGATAGCTAGCTAGTAGCTAATTAAGTAGGCTATATTAACTTTTTGGTGATCATCAGGTTCTTTAGCTACTACTTGCAGCGTTTAACACTTCCTAGCTAACATTAGCCTACTGTTACATAGTGTTAAGAAATATCATAGGGAAAGCGTGTTTCCAGTCTAATAGTTAGCTAGCTAGCTTTCAAGTTAAAACAATATATTTGAAAACTGATAGCTACTGTAGAAAACAGCTAATGATAGCATTCAACCAGTTGTCAATAGCTAATGGTTTATGAAATAGGCTTTGATGTTTTACCTTGAAATGTCTCAATGATTGTCTGTTTTTTCACTACCTTGTGTCTTTTCAGTTTCTGATAAACAGTAGGGGAGCAGAGAAATTATAATGATTTGTTTGATTACCTACATTAATACAGCAACATTCAGGTGTGTGTTGCGTGAGGAAATGGCTGCAGTGTGAATAAGGGGAATTAAGGGTTTCTGACAGTTAAGTACCAATTGTCACACCAGCTTTGTTTCTGATAAGTGAAAAGTGCTACAGGACTGTTGACCGTCATATAGCTTGTTTGCACCCAGCTGTTAGCTGCTGCAGGAGGGCCTGGCTTGTCCTTGCTTGCCCCACTGTGGCCTAGCAGGGTTTATTCAAGCGGTCTGGTTTCCCTCTTCCCCCAGGCCGGCTTCCTGCCTCACTTGACCTTCATATGCACCACTGTGCCCTCAGAGAGCAAGAGGGAGACGTTAGCTGGACCTTGGCTGTCCGGCCTGCGTACAGCGGTTGGCTAGGGAAAACCTCCACATGCATGACTTCTGTAATTTGTTTGCTAGGCCTGTATTTATGAGCATGCTAATTGTAGGGAGTACCATGGTGCAGTTATAGTTGCTGGACTTTGAACGTCTGCTGTTTTGCTGACGCTGTCTGGCTACGCTTCGAGTCTGTCTGAATACTGCTTAATGTTTTAACTCGCTCAGAACTTTATTCAGTTTAATTTGTGCTTAACTTTCTCTTAAACCTCACACATCACTACACCCTTGCTTCTTGTGAGTTGTACCCACAAAGCTGATTGATACAGCTTATTTTATCTCAGGATAAGCAGGGTTTTATTGAACTCACTCAGTAGGGCCTTAACCTTTGTGAATGAGCCACCAGTCAATCCTCTTCAGGTAAAAATAACCTCAGTGCCCCGGTTTCCTACATTCAGTACTTGGCCCATTCATTCTCACACATTCCTTCCTCCTGTCTTTGCCGAGGCGCGCTGTGGGCCCCCCTTCTCTAGCTGTGATGGGACTGTCATGCAGAAAGACACCATTGTGCTGCACGGAATCCTGTTTCAGTCTTGCCTTGTAATTAAGAAGGGATTGCGTGGCGAAGGAGTTGTGGGCTGGGAGGTGGGAGAGAGAGCAAGGGGGGGGAGATTGGGTTAGTAGGTAATTTGGCTAAAAAGCAGAGAGCTGACCTGCTTTGTAGCTGGCAGGCCTGGGAGCCGGCACGCATGAACCCAACTCCCCCACTGACACAGAGCCTCCCTGCTGAGGTTTTGTTCAGTGTGTGTGGGCATGCGGAGAGAAAGCGGACGAGAAGGAAGGAAAGAATCAGGCTATTGCCAAATCTCTAAACTGTATCTGTCTGCGTTTATGTATCTTGGTGGTTGTATGTCAGAAAGTGAGAGGAAGCTTTCATTAAACTCATGTCATTGTTAATCATTACTGTTCACTTTACTCACATTTCCTCAGTGAATCATGGGAAGTGCGGTCAGTGAAAGGAATTTATAGGTGCCAAGTCACTTTTTGTCCTCTTGAGATGTAACTGAAAACAGAGTGGAACTCCTTGAGAAATTGAGATCACATTTCTGTGTCCCCTTTGGATTGGTACATCTCAATTCCTGCCTGCAAGAAACGGACAGAGATTAAATTTGAACATGATGTGACAAAAGTCACATCATACAAACAGAACATCAAAGCATGCAGTGCTAATAGGCTTGTTGTTTTTGTTCCCTGTCTTTCAGTACGTCTGAGTGCAGAGACAGAGCAGCTCCGAATCTTGACCATGGCAGACGTGCTGGAGAGCGGCGGGTCGGGATCCGTCAGAGTGGCCACTGTGGATTGGCAGAAACGCTGCATTGCTCTGGAGATGCAGCTGTTGAGGTTCCGGCTCCAGGCGGGGAAGATACGAGAGCTGCTGGCGGAGAAGGTAAGAGAGAAACTGGTCAGTGTGATAAGGATTTAAGTCTTCTGAAGCCAGTTGCACCCCAACTCTAACGTTTAAACTTTAAAGTTACAACACAGGTCCTGACTAGGTAGAGATGAACTTGTTTCTAAAAATAAGTTCTGCCACAGAAACTATAGCTACTAAAAGTACCAACGCAGGTGGTGTCACAGGTGACATTGCATGGTCATATATCTCCCATAACTCTGCCTCTCCATTGGTATCCGATCCTTTGCTCGTACAAGAGAGAGCCCCTCTGTCTGATAAAGGCTTAGTGCCTGAAACGTTGTTTTAGAGTTGTTGTTCTGACATGAGTAGGCTTTCATATGCATTTCCCATCTCAGAAACTTGTTTTCTTGATGTGTCCAACACAACATGAATGCAGCATATAGCCTCTGTGCATGGAGCATGTGACACCCCAGAAGAAGAAGAGTTAACATGAAGCTTTGTTTACTTTTAACATCAGAAAGTCTCTCATGTTTGATCTCCTGATGTGGCCCAACTTGTATCTGGCTTAAATATTTCAGAATGGACCAAATGTGTAGCTGTTTAAACTTGTCATGCAACTTGAATTCTGCCAAAACACTGAGATGTCTCAGCTTCATCTTCTTCTTCTTCTTCTTCTTCTTCTTCTTCTTCTTCTTCTTCTTCTTCTTCTTCTTCTCCCTGCAGCGCTCTTTAAGTGTTCTTTTATGCATGAGGAGACAATTAAAGCACAAGAATCAGTCTGAAAAACAGGTGTGGATGACTGTATGTTTATGTGTGTGTGAAGTAAGACAGATGAGATTACTCAGCTTATTTGGTAAACATTTGGTCCACTCACTCTGTGTCATCAGTGGTTGGCTTCAGCTTCAAGCCAAGATGAATATTTAACATTTAACTCATCACATCTCGTGCTTCCTCTTGAACTTGGGGGTTATGACCGCCAGCCGCTGGCCAAATGCTTGTAAAGTAGTGGCTGTTGTAAAGCCTGACTGCCAGACACTTTGGAAAGTAATCAGCTGTCAACACAAGATCCAGCTATGTTCTGAATAGTTGTCAGTAAATAGAGTAGAAGTCTTTGGATGAAGAGAAGGAAGAAACACTGCTCTTCTGTCTCCACCATGGGTTTCTTTACATCAGGCTGGCCTTTATAGACTTACATTACTCTGAGCTGCTTTTGATGGAAGCGTTATAGTGCGATCATCTCTAATTCGGTATTGCTGGAGAGGTTCATTCAGTCAGTCAGCAGGATGTTTACAGTCCAAACATGACCTGGTGTCTGATAAGAGCAGGACGACTCCCTGCTGTGTCCAGTGTCAGGTTCTGTCAGACTTCCAGCTGCTCTGATAGACCCCATGCAAAACACACTTTTACTAACAGTTATAACTGACTGAGAAAGTCATTAATACAGAGTAAATCCACCACAGCTACATTGGAAGATGATTTATTGCAAAGGGACTAAAAGTTGTTGTAGCTGATAACTTAAATGACTAAATGATTTGTTAAAGGATCAGCTGGTGATAGTGTATATTTTTCTAGGTTTTTTTTAGATGGCTTTTCTGGTTGGTTAGCCAATATTTCTGAAAACTTGCTCTTAGTCTTTAACCAAGGAGACTAATGTTTGTGTCTCCTATGAAAGCAAAAGTCAATGCTGACATTATTTTAACACTAACTAGGATCTTGAAATCCTCTCCAAGTTGTTTTAATACCTCACCTTTCCAAATGATGGCATTGTTTGTTTTTTCTCTCATCAGATTTTTTTGACCACAAGAAGAATATCTTATCCATGTCCTTATCCATTTATAAAGCCATTAGTTGAAATGAAAGAAAGGAACACTTGTGTATTGGAAATGATCTGGCATTTTTTTTGTGGTACGACTATTGTCGTCCACTACCTTTTCCCCAGGCTTCGTCTGTATAAAGCTTTTGTCCATGTGGCGAGCAAAAAGGCAATAGACAATACACAGTAAATAAGCAGTTATTTAATAAGGACTTAGCTTTACTTGACACCAGATATCTCCATGCAAATGCAACCAATGAAATTGTTGTCCCCTCTTTGAAATGTTTTCTCAACATCAAATCCAATCTAGCTTCTCAAGTTTCTCGTTGAACTGTAAACAATGAAGCACAGAGAGGAAAGACAAGGAAGTCTGCATTGAAGTCCCTTATCCCTGAATGCTGCTTCACTGGAAGCCCTGTAAAGTTTGCAATAGCTCCTACAGGCTATAATATTATCAGCTGATAGCTGGGTTCTGAGATTGTCTTACATGCATGTATTCACAAGCATGAAACATTTGACCTATAAATTGGGCCCTGGATAACATGGGCTGTGTATTTACAATATTTGACCAAGTAGATTAAGCTCCAGTTATCTGTCAGATACACTCAGACAAAGCTAATCTGTGTTGGTTATTGCAACACTGCACTTCATGATGGGTAAGAAAGGAGAGTGGCCAGAGAAATGTGGTTGATGAAGACCTAGTGTTGAAGTAGAACAGCACTTCTCTGATGATGGGACGGTGTGTGAAGACAGATCAATTGTGCGGAAGAGACAGAAAACATAGGAACTGTAAGTTACAGGTAAATGCATACAGCATTATTTGTTTACACAGCATATCACGTCATGTTGTCATTAAGAAGCTAAAGACAGTTACCTTTTTAGCGTGTTGGCCTTACTGCAAGCTCCCAGTTTCACTTCAGCTGTGGCGCCAAGAAAAGAAACGGGTTTCAAGCTTTCTGAAACTGGACTAATTGATTTCCTTCAATTTTTCTCCCTCATAAAAACTCACAGGTTAATAGCCAGCATACACAGTATTTATTGTGAAATGTTAGTTTTGGCCTAGTTGCAAAGAAAAGGAGTTCCAACTCCTTTTTGAGGGGAGGGAAAAACAGCTAATTAATCCCCTATAAACACACATGCATACACACTCTGACACAAGCATAAACACACATACAGCGTGAGCGAGGTTTAAGTGGAGGCCCGTGATGCTGAGTGTGTTTTCCTGGTTCTTTGGAGGGGTGGGGGGCTGGGGGTGCTGAGTGACTACCATTCCGTCATGTTATTGCTGTTTGGAAAGTCTGCTAGTCTGCTTCACGCTCTTCATCCCCTCTCTTGCCAAGTTAGGAGTGTTTTACGGATTGACCCACTTTGGGATGGAAAAACATGAAGAAGAAAAAAAAAGTTGACGTGGTTGCCTGTGACACAGCGTTTATCCCCCGGAGGATGAGTAGAGAGTGAAGGAGATGCCCCATTTGCCTTGTGAGGAGTGTAACAGGACGAGTACTCCATGTAAGAGTTGTGTTTTTGAAGTTTACTGAGGATTAGGAAAGTGTAATCGACGGCTGTCAGCTGGTGGCCTATAAAAACAGAAGCTTCTCCTTACAACAAGGGCTGGAAGAGACTGGAAAGTTGAATGGCTGTGAATGTTTTTTTTTTCTGACATTACACAACACTTTATCATATGAGAAAAATCTCAACATCAGAACAGCAACATTTCCGTACTTTTTTTCTATGCTTCCAAACATCCTGAATTAAATAAACCTAAATAAAAATAAAAGTAAAACCTTGCTAAGAAATAATTTTCAAGAGAAGGGATTCAAGAAGATGTCTTGGTATTGAAATGCTTGTTGAGCCGGTTCAAGAGCAGTCAAGAAACTCATGAAACTCACAAAACTGCATATAGTAGACTGCACCAGATTAGAAACACCGTATTCAGAGGATTTCTTTCAGGTTTTTTTTTTTTTCTTCCATTACATGGATAATCTAATACTGAACAAATTAGACTCTTTAAGCATCATGTGGCTTGAGGAACACAACACAGTTTTAGACTCCGACTGGTTGTATCAGTCAGTGAGGGCGAGTGCTGAAAGGTCAATGGGTTGACATTTGTGCATAAACATTTATCTTCAAGAGAGGATTCATTTGTTTGAATAAGTTCTTGTGATTGTCTTCCTCTTGTCTGAAAGTTTTGGTAAGTTTTTAGGATATGTGATAAATTCCATGAAGAATCAGTTAAATGAGTTTTACCAATCTTTGTATGACTAAAGGCGGTCTCCCTAAAAAAACACTTTTTTGCATCAATATCTTTTTTATCATGAAAGTTGGCTTCTTAGAGAATCATTGTGGTATTTAGTTACTTGTTAGTTTTATCCTTTGTGACTCATTCTCTTCTTCTCCGTCCTCTCTCTCTCTCCCCTGTTCAAAAGGGATTTTAGCATTTAATGATTGAGCCGGGGTCATTATTAACCATCAGCTGTGCACGGCGGTTAATGATTAATAAGTGAAAAGGCTGGTGGAGGCTTTAGTGATCTGATATTTCACAGAGAAACAACTTTGGGTTTGACCCCCTTTTACCTTCTCTTCTGTTCAAATCTATGGCAAGTGTTGCCAACGTGTACAACGTTTGTAGGACTTGAAAAGGAGAAGCTTAACTCTCTGATTTTTAGCTTTTTATTGCATGGACCGTCTGAAGAAAAAGAAGGTAAAAGTAGAGAAAGATGTTGATTGATATAGATGACTGAGTAAATGAGATTTTAAAATCTGTGGCCCTTTGCTCCAGGCAGTAACAGTTAGCTGACTGTGTTGCTGTGACAGATTTGTTATCTGATTGAGAAGCAGATGATCAGGTGTCAGATTTCATCTTATCTCCTCCTCTCTGCGTTATCTGTCCCTCTGGAAAAAAGACTTAAACACAGGGGTCACAGGGCACTGGTGGCCTAGTGGTTGGTGCGTACGCCCAATGTGTGGAGTCTTTCAATGTCTTACAATGTTCTGTAAAACGTTTAAGTTTTCAGTAGAAGTTCGTCAAACAAATGTTATGTTGCTAATATTCACAGTGTATGGTTGCTAGGTAGGAGTATTTTGGATTTGGTGCTCTTCGGAGTATTTACAGCAGTAGGTGGGCATGCATGTGTGATTGACTCCAAAAAAACAATACCAGTGTTCCCAGTGTTACCAAGTACAACATGGATCGTTGATGTGTCGGAGGCCTTTGTCACACAGAAATATACGCTTTTAACAGCCTTTTGTGTGACTACAAAAGAAATGCAGGCGGGTTAGATCAGCTCCGCTGGTTTCAGTCTTTTCGTGGGATTTGATCACATTATGGAAAATTTAGAATTTTGTGATATTTCTACTTAAAGTGTGGCGATACATTTGTCTGAAACCGCTTATTCAAAGCTTTAGGAAACATGACTCCCACCTCGTGCGTTTTCAGCCCTCTCAGCAGCAGAGGATGACAGTTTTTGCACCGTGGCCCGACAGATGCTGGATTGCACACATGGCTGTTTCACGCCTGCTCAGCTACTCGCGCCTCAACAGTTGGACTCTGCAGTAGCTGAACGTACAGACAGAGAGATCTCACTGACAGCATGAGCTCACACAGTCTGTATGCATATCTGATAACTTCAACAGAAGCCACTTTGTCTGCACTGGATCACCAGTTTGAGTAGCAATCAAGGTAGAGATGATATTTGACACTGATTTCAGACCAGGGATCCTTGAAGGAGTACTTTGACAGTTACCATGGGAACTAGCTTGACTAAAGGGGGAAAAAGCATAGAAATTGTTGGGATCAGAAGTATATATATAATATGAGGCCCTATAGTGACCTAGTGGTTAGTTGGTGTGTCCAATGAAGAGGCCACAGTCCTCAAAGTGAGCAGCCCGGGTTTGAATCTGACCTGTGGATCCTTTACAGCCTGTCATTCCCAACTCTCTCTCTCCTTGATTTCCGACTCTATCCACTGTCCTGTCTCCCTTATGAAGGCACATAGAGTTTAAAAAAATAAATTGAAAACAAAGAAATATATTTCCACACTGAGTTAAGTGTAACCTTAAAATAAAGTGTTGATCTTTTAACAAGTTGTTAATATGGAGTTATGATATTGACAGCTAACTATTGACAGCCCTAAAATCATCACCATTTGCTTTTTGTCATCTCAGTATGATTCAGAGTTACTTGAAGGATAGTTATTTTGGTTCTGGCTTAGTACTCTTTCTTCAATCGTGTACATTTTTGACTTTGTACGCACATTTCCACGTGGTCTTAATTAGTTTCTTGACTCTTCTGAGTCAACTTCATGCGAAAAGTTCTCGCCCAATCATGCTCCAACTGCCTCCCGACCTCCTCGCGCTGGATGTGGCAGCTTTAGAGGAAGTCTGCTTGCTTCCACTGATGACAACCTCTCACATCTGGTCTACATTGTGACTCCTGACGCACTTTATATTCACCTAAAGGGCTTGCTTTCTTGCCTCTCCTATTTTTGTTTGTTTTGAATGGCTGACAAAGTGCTGTGCGCTATTTGGCTCAAGCTCTTACTGACTCATGGTGAAGGTTTTTGACCTTGAGGTGAGGAGTCATCCAACCACTAACCGTCAACGCGCTCTCTGGCTGTAGTGGTGTTAATCTGGCTGTGAGGAAGCTCTCAAGTGTTGTTAGAGGTGGATTCTGGGAAAACGGGGTGTTAAGGGAGGTGACGAGAAGAGAGAGAAAAAGACAAAAGGAAGGGAAACAAAGATGACTGGAGGAATTCAAAAGCATCTCTAGGGCAGAGTGAATCCATTAGTCTGTTTGTTCTCCTTTCACCTGGGTCACTGAGCTCATAGGAGAGGGAGTCCTGTGTTGAACTTTCTGAGGGAGAAGACGCTCGCAGATGTGTGCATACTTGCAGGATGGACGGTGTTTGCCTTTGAAAGCATGAGTATGCACGCTTGCACAAAAGGTGACGCAAGCTTGTGCACACACATAGTAGCATTCTTCTGTCACAGTGCTGTTTGACCAGCGGGAAAGATGTTCAGCCTCCTCCGAGGGGCCTCTCTGCTGCTTCTGAAGTACGTCTCTGCGCCCTTCTGTTTAAAGTGCCACTCCTCGTTTAACATCAATTAAACAATTTTGCAGAATCTTGAAGAATATGCCTCCTGAGTTGCTTCCTCCTACAGTTTAGACCCCTTATGTGTAAAATAACCTTTATTAATATAAATAATATGTTAAAGAAAAACAAGTTACAAAGTGCCTCACAAACAGGCAGGTTATATAATCATATATAAAAACAAAGATTTAAAAAAAATCTATTTTTTTCAATAACATAACATTTGTTAAAGGAAGTACAAAAAAAAAGTCATGTAAAAAAAAAGTTTGTTCAAAGGAATCGGTGACTCATCTGACCCGATCTCTTTAGGCAGATTATTCCAGAGCCTTGGGGACCTTTTGATTGTTTCACGATTTTCCTGACTAGCAACACTTTCCGAGCAGAGTTGGTTTTTCACAGCTTCCCACTATATCAGTCATTGAGATTTCTTCCCTTTGGCAGCAGTGCTTATGAGGGATTAAGTGTGTCTGCTTGCTTCTGTAGCATTCTTGCTGGTCTATCTGTCCTAAAGGGCTTTATGTGTCAGGTTATGGGATGTTTCTTGCTTGAACCTGTCAGTGTTCTGTTTTCAAAGTCGATTGTAACTCTTGACTTGCTGTAAGAAGAATCACTGTAACCTCTTCTGTGTTTATTTCAGATGCAGGAGTTGGAGCAAAGGGTGACAGAGGCTGACCAGCGAGCTGAGAGTGCTGAGAAACAGGTAGAGGGGAATCCCAACTTGTCAAAGCTAAACCATATGGTTCTGCTTACTTGATGAGATCTGGAAATGTGGCAAAAACACAAAAAGAAGTAAAAAAAAAAAAACAAGCACTGATTTGTCAAACAAGATTTAAATAATGTTAGGGAGGACTCAGCACAAAGTTAAAAGCGTGTGTGTGCTGCACTCCACAGCTTCTTCCAGATGATCTTAGCATCTTTAATAAAATAAAAGTTATGTAGAAACTAGTAATATTACAACTTGAAAATTGTTCACTTTTCAGGAGAGCTGGCAATTAAACCTGCAGATATTGTAGGGGGACACCAACAGCAGCAATGGCAGCTTGTCAACTTCCGGTCCCCCCCCCCTCCGGGATTCACAAACCCTGAAGAATTTAACATAATCCTTGTGAATTGAATCTGTGAATTGAATTGAATCCTATTTTTGCTGGACAACCGAAACAGCAGCACTCACTCAACTTGGTCAGTGTTGGACAAAGTACTAAGTAAACTCTTCACTCAGAGTCCACTAAAAATACTTTTTCAGTGTTTACCATTAAACAGTATGTCTAAGTGACAGGGTAAAGGTAATGAGTAAGCCTTATATTTACTTTATTTTTATTTTTTGAAGGGAAAAAGGAACAGCTTCCATCCTCATAAATAAACTTTTAGCCCAACATCAAGGGATGTAAGAGGAAATCCTAAATTTGGAAACCATAAAGAAACACAAGCAGTAGGATTTTGTGTATTTTGTCAGAGTATGAGTCAGCCTTTGATGGGATTTAACAAAAGGAGAGTGTGGTTTAAGGATAAGAAACCTCATACATTACATATGACACATACTCTTTCTCGCTGTTCTGTTTAATCTCCCATTTGCTGTCATTACTGGCTGCTCCAGGTGTTTTCTGTAGGTGGTAATTTGATGGTGCCCTGTCTTTAAAAACAAGAAATACCTTCAGGCTTAGAAGGTTTTTTTTCCCCTCGTCTGAGTTGGCAAAAAAAAGGAACCTGAGTATTTTCCTCTCTGCTTTTGTCTGCTGCCCATCAGAACTAAATGAATCGTACAGATTTGAGCTCCCTTTTAGCCTTGCATGTGCATTCAATCCTCTAATTATGCGTTTCAGATCCATGTCATGGAAGAAAAGCTAAAGTCTGCAAACATACAAACCAGTGACTCGGAGAGCTCGCTTTACAGAAAGTATCAAGACCTGAGCAGTCAGGTGGAGGATAAAGATGCTGTGATAAAGAGGTTAGAGGTGCAGCTGGAAAAACAGGTATGGACGGATCCATCTGATAAAGAACAGAAATGTCCATGTATGTTCAGGATGTATGGGATGAACTAATCCGAAACCTCTGTTTTCTGTGACCGCAGATCTTAGTCAGAGCCCAGGAGGCAAAAGTTATTGAGGAGAAGGCTGCCAAGATAAAAGACTGGGTCACCGTAAAGCTTCGAGAGGTAAGCTCACATGTCTACAGATACTCCTGACTGAGGGAAGCAGGGGCCTCTTGGAAAGATCTCACACTGTTGAGATGCATCATCTGAGGCAGAAAAGAGATGCTTACGGTGAAATGTATCATCTACAGCTGGTTATTCAGTCTTCAAACCACCAGAAACAACTCTGTTTTTATCATTTAATCATGTACCCTGCGAGACCAGAAAACAGCATTATAAAATGTTTTTTACTTTAAAGGTTGTTGTTAAGAGATGTATGTGCTGTGTTACAGATGGAACAAGAGAACCAGCAGTTGAAAATGGCTAACCTGAAGCAGTCAGAACAGATCATGTTGCTGCAGGACAAACTACAAGGTGAATACTGATGTTTGAATCTTTAAATGACTGAACTTTAAACTGAGAAGGGCAGAGATGGAGAAAAAGTACCGGTAGATTCTTGGCTAGTTATGAATAATTCTTGTTACAATTTGACATACAACTTGATTCCTGCCACTCTAGCTCAGAGATTTGCATAGCTAGTAAGAATAAGCAAGAGTTCAGCCTGTTTAGCTTCAGGCCAATTAAGTTAACTGGACTCCCTAACAACCAAGATGTCTGTTTATTAAAGTGGATCTTTCAAAAAAGGAAAAAAGACCCAATAGCTGGTAGAATGAAGCTTTTGTTTTAGATACGGCTGCCATGGCTAATCTCAGCTATCTTACTCTTGATAGAGTGATTTGTTTTAGGGGTTGCTTTGGTTGCAGTTTTGTATTGTTCTCAGTTTTTCTTTCACTGGAGGTTTTATAAAGCTGTCTTTACAGAAATTACATATACAGTTTACGGTGCAAACTTTTTTACATCAATGTTGAAAACGTCAACCCAGTATTAACCAAATGAAAGGAGGATTTGAGGAAAGCTAGCTTTGTTTTCCAGTTTGTACAGGTCGTTCAGCAGACAAGCTGCTTATTGTGTAAAAGTCAATTTATCTTTTGAATGTAACACAAAAAATGTTAACATTACTTTTGAGGTGTTGCCCTCCTGAAGATTTCTTACCTCTGACATTGCATGGCTTTATTTTGCTACCATTGTTAAGTAAATGTCAGGTAGACACCCGGTGATTGGATGTCTCTGTTTGGACACGTTCCCAGAGCTCCAATGAGAAAGAAACGTAAGAAGTAAACAGTATTTTCTTTCTCCCCCAGCCCTCTTGGAGAAGCCTGCATCCTGTGGATCTCCTGCCACCTCCCCTGTAATGGATACCCACCTGGTGCCCAGCAGTCCGCTGTTTCCTCCCAGCTGCCCCGGCACACCACCTGCCCAGGACGACAGCTGGAGACAGACAGGTCCCCGAGGAGCTGCCTCTAATGTCAAGACCTCGCCAACAGGTGGGCTGCCCTTGATGAGTCTTTTCTTAGGATGTGTATCAAGAAGCAATGAATATTGGTCATTCAAGTCTGGCTGATGACAAGACTGCAACAAAAACAGCAACAGATTAGGAGCATAACCAAAACCCATTCAGCCACCACAAATACCAAAACATGTCTTTCTTTTCACATTTATAATTGGTAACAATTTACAGCATGTCGTATTTTATGATAAAGGAAAATGAGTTCTTTTTGGTTTTAGTTTGTTAATGGAGTTTCTGTTTTTAAAACGAAGATATATTATTCTGATGACCAATCAATAAAATTGTCTTCAAACATATCTTAAAAGAATCCCCACTGTTGATCCATATTTGTTTCTATTAGAGAACATTTTTCAATCTGTCTCCTCAGATGTAAAAAGGAATCCTGAACAGTCCAGTAAAGGGGTTTGCTTGGGAGACCTCGCAGCCCATGATTCGCTCACCCAGGGTTGGAGCAGGGAGGGTCCCTGTAGTCCTGTTTCCATTATTGGACCAGAGCTCCCAGTGGGCACCTCTGACAGAGACAACTCCTCCGATGAGCTCAACAGTAAATTCCGCTCTCAGTGCCTCCACTCGTCCTCTTCCTCGTCTTCTTCCTCCTCAGCCTATGAGATGGCCCATGGACCAAGCTCCCCGGAGCCGTCCATCAGAATAACACCCAAAAGCCCGCTCTTATCCCGCTCACCCTCCACCAACAACCCCTTCCCAAATCCTCAGATTCACCTGTCAGGCACCAGCATGACGTTACCCAAAGTACGGACTCCACTCACTCCCAGGGACAGCATCCAGCTGGTGAAGAAGCACTACAGCCAGCCGCAGCCCAGCCTGGACCGACTCCACCACCTCAATGTTAACATCGACATCATGACCCCGTCCTCCACCTCTTCCACCCTCAAGAGCACAGGCACGGCTACCTCGCCCTTCTCGCAGGTTGTCGAGGAAACGGACATCGATGACGGCCTTCCTGACAGCATGGACGGGGTGGTGGAGGGGTCTGGATCAGAGGAGACAGTCAAGGATGGAGTCTCCTTTGTGGGTCTCGCAGAGGAGCTGGAGCGGCTGGATCCAGATGTTCTGAAGCCGCCAACACCTCCTTTACACCGCTTTCCTTCATGGGTATGAGATAGTGTCAAATATAAATGATCTTCTCTGCACTTTTTGAATTATTTCTACAAATATGTGCAACTTTGATTACATCCCCTGTCTTTTTTGTTTCAATAAAGAGTCAGGACTGAAAAAAATAAATCACCAAAAGCATGGAATTTATAACTTGCCTGTTTGATAGGTGATTTTTAAAGTTACTAACAACAATGCATTGTAAAACAGTGGGTTATTTGTTGTACTATTTTTCTACTATAGAAAGCTAGAAACAACACATACAGTTAAATAAAAACAGTTAGGAGAAATAACTAATATACAACAAATGTTTTATTAAGCTTTAAAGATTCTAGCTTTAAACAGAGCTAGACTAGCTTTTATTGTTTCAAATCTTCATGCTAAACTAAGCTAATCTGCTTTTGTTGGCATCATTTCATATTGATGTACGTACTGTATAGGGAGCAGTATAAGTTTTCTCATTTAATCTTTGGCAATATAAGATGTGTCATTTTCAAATCTGTTAAGCAAAGATATCCACGCCAAATTGTCTTTCAATCTATCTCAAGATGTATAAAATAAATGTCTAAAAAACTTTTAGACGGATAATCATGACTTGCTGATCCCTACAGGAGAGTCGGATCTACGCTGTGGCAAAGTCAGGAATGAGAGTCTCAGAGGCAAGTCCTGGGGCAAGAGGTCTTGGACGAGGTGAGTTAGCCGCACTGAGAGACAACAAAAAAAAGCTGTCACATGTAAAGTGTTGTCTTACGTATGTGTGTGTGTGTGTCATATTCCTGGGTGGTGAAGGAGACGAGTCAGACATGTGAAGTGACATGTCATTCAGCTGAGTCTAAATCTGCTGTAGAGGTGTGTGTGTGTGTGGTTAGTTTGGATCTGTCATTGCTGCCTTTGATGTCACTTCCACTCGCCTGAGGCTCCACACACCTGCACAGGTGCGGGATCTTCTTTGCAAGGCTTTTGAGACCCCCCTTGTGCTTTTTGTAAGACCTGAGAAAGGGGAGTGGGGGGGGGGGTTAAGTGGAGCGGAGGGGGAGGTTGCTTTTTAATCAGCTGCGATGAAAGGTCTTGGTCTGAGTGTAATTATAGCTATGCTTCTGTCCCGACATCATCCGTTTTACACACAGTAAGATGTGACAGCTCTCCTACTGTACAATATCCTCATTGCGGAAGTATCTGACTGCCAAGGATGTGTTTTGGATTAAGTCATAGTTTGCTCAGCTTAATCACCTTCTACTCAAGTTTGTGCCTAAATGTGCATTAGTAGGTTCTGCTTCTTTTTTTTCTTTTTTATTTCAGGCAGTTTTATTTAAACTTTTTAATTTGGGTTGAAGACACAATTCTGAGTGGGAACTCAAGAGATTTAAAAATGTGTATATTTTTGAAGGCAGATAGCCTAGTGGTTAGGTCCCACCACATGTACAGAGGCTGAAGTCATCCAAGCAGACAGCAGGGTATCGCGTGTCACCCCACTATATCTTCCCTATTTCCCACTCTATCAACAGTCCTCTGAAAAAAAGGTATAACAAACTTCCCAAAATACCTTTAAAAAAGAAATTACATTTATTCTTTTTATTTTTATTTAAATAATAAAATCATTTTATGTATATATATTACTCCACTGCCACTATAATGCGGCCTTAGTTACAACTTTTCTTGATTTTAGGCTATCAAGTAAATGGTTCAACAGTCTTATAGCTCCTTATTAAGTTAAAGTTATATAAAGTTTTTATAGTTTTACGTGATGTTGTGTTTAATAACCGAGTGAAGGTTACTGGTTTCTAGTATTTATGATTTATTAAGTGTATTGTTTGATGTGCGCTGTTCTGAGTGGTATGTTGTTACGTAAATGACAATAAGCAATGTTAGCTTGCGTTTCTAGCTTAAAGCAGTTAAGTGACTTTTTAAGAAGAAATAACAATGAAGAAATATTAATATCCTTGAAAACAAAATCCTTAACATATTAATAATGAGCAACAAGGCTTATTTCAAAAGGTTTTGGTGCTATACAATATTAGCAGTAGCTTATAGTTTATGCTAATGTTAGCTAACACGCTGATGTGTACTCTTGCTATTTTCACAATATTTTGGTATTTTAAAGTGTTGATTAATTATCTGATATTTAAATTTTTGGTAAAAAGTAACATAACATTACTCAAGGCTGTTATGCTGTGCTACAAACATTGCAGAATATATTTTGAATAAGTGTTTCTTGTTGTATTTTGCAGTGTCTAATTTACCACAATATCCAGCGGCAGGTCCGTTCACTCAGTTAATCTACAAGAATATCAACGTACCAGTTTATACCACACTGAAAGGGGTGAGTGAAACATTCTTCATCATTAAAGCTGCAGCTGGATCTGTGTTTTCCTTTAAATGCAGCTTTTTTTTGTGTTGTTAAAATGAAACTAGTTTTTATGTCTTCTGAAATTACAGTAGCTCTTGTTTGTTTCAGAAAGCCACTCAGATCAGCAGTGTACCTCTGCCTGACGATGACTCTGGGTCTGAGGACGACAGCAGCTCTCTGGCCAGTTTGCGGACCTCCATCCTGAGTCCGGACAGGAAGGGGAGCGTTCCTGGGAGCCCGAGAGCTGTCAAGAGAGGTGGGGATTTGGATTACATCTCAAAGCAGACATCAAAAAACATTTTTTCTTTCCGCTTACAAATGTATAATTTCTGAGTCAAGGTAGAACTGCCATTGTTAGAGCTTGTCAAAAAAAATTATTCAAATTCTGGGGTTATGTTACATTTTTTTATCAGCCTTACTTTGCAATGAGCTTCAAAATACAAGAGATTGTTGAAGTTGATCTTGGGAGTCTAGATCTTACCTTACAGTGTTTTATTTCTTAAATCAGCTGTTACCTCATTTTTGCACCATCTCCTGTTTCCTAGGTGTGTCCATGTCCTCCATCAGCTCTGAGAGTGATTATGCCATTCCTCCTGATGCCTACTCCCTGGACAGTGACTACTCAGAACCAGAACATAAAGTCCAACGAACCTCCTCCTATTCCTGTGAGAGCACTGGGCCTGTAAGTGAAGACTGTTATGGTCAAGGCCTTTGGATATAATCTCATCTGTAGTTTTTAATATCAAGATAGTTAAAGTGCCAATAAGTGGTCAGTCCAGAAACAAAAATGCAAAAACTAAGAGATGAAGAAGTTATTGAAGTCAGTCAAACAGAGTATTACTGGACAGTTTTGGATTCCTGTGCTGTGTGTTTTTGTAGGAGATGCTGGAGAAGTCAGGCTACCTGCTGAAGATGGGTAGTCAGGTTAAAGCCTGGAAGCGTCGCTGGTTCATCCTGAGGAATGGAGAGATCCTCTACTACAAATCTCCTGTGAGTGTTTCTGAGCTCGTCTGTCTGCTTCCTTCTAAGGTTTTACTATCTGCACTGAAAACATTGCAGGAATATTTTAAAAAATCTTGGGATTTTTCTTGGAAGAAGGCTGCAGCTGAAAGCACCATCTCAACCAACTGCCATCATGACAACTCATCACTAGAGATTTTGTCTGTGTAGATCAAAAGTAGTATATAATTCCTGCAATTACAAACGTTTTCTCTGAACTGAAATATAATTTTGGACAGCAGCAGAAAATGGATACGTGTGTGTATTTTTTGTGCAAATGATGAAGCAACATTAAATGACACATGTGTGTTCAAATGTTTGTCTGCAGAGTGATGTGATCAGGAAACCTCAGGGTCAGATTGAGCTGAACTCGTCCTGCTGTATTGTTCGTGGAGAAGGAGCGCAGACATTTCAAGTAAGTGGAAAACATTTTGTAATTCATTTAGACTTTAGGTTTATGGCCTTGTAGGTTTATATATGAGGAATTTGACCTGACTGTTTTATTTGGGGTAAAGAGGGTGGGGGGGCGGATTTATGCTTTCATTTAAGATAGGACAGTGGATGGAACCAGGGGAGTGGGGAATGACATGTGGGAAAGGAGTCACAGGCCGGGCTTGAACCCAAGGTTGCACATAAACCACATGCACCAGGCCACCGGCACCCCCATATGTTTTTAAATATAAAAAACATTATATAAAATCCATATAAAATGTATTTCTTGCTGTATGATCAAAAAAAAAATGATTTGAGTTTGCAAAAGTTTTAGAAATCTTAAGTACAGGATCTCAACAGTGTACTAAGACGATGAAGGTTTGATTTCTGCTGTGTTACGTTCTTCTACAGGTTGTGCAATGAATTAAGATTCACTTGTACTGATCTGTGATTTCAATATAAGATAAATTCTCTCAACCAAAGACAGACACAATGTGTCTTACTGTAGCGCTGCATCACAGTACAGCTTTACTGCTGCATACCAGAGAAGCAGCTTAAAATGACATCAGCTATAACGTTGGCCTGGAATGTTTTCCTGGCCCTTCAGAAGCTGATTCTGATCTCCCCTGACACAATGATGCTATCTTAGTCAGCTCGGCTTAACATTTCTCCCATATTTCTCCCCTTCTTTTTTTCTCTAATCAGTTGATTACAGAGAAGAAGACCTTCTATCTGACCGCAGATTCACCCAACATCCTGGAGGAGTGGATCAGGGTTCTGCAGAACATACTAAAAGTCCAGGCCAGCAGCCCGGTCACCGTGGAGACCAGCGCCAAGCCCACCACAAGAGGGTGGCTTACAAAGGTCAGGAGACAAGGAGTCATGAGATACCGTATCAGTGAAAGACCCAGAAAACATGATTATTTGCCCTCTTTAGACAAGATCAATACCACTCAGAGGTCTGTACATTCACTATAAAGCTACTTCTAGGAAACGGTTAGCTTAGCTGAGCATGAATACTGGAAAGAGGGGAGAAAGACAGCCTGGCTCCGTTTGAAGGAGAAACAATTTGTTCCCCTGTGCCTTAAAAGTGCACAACTATGTGTCTTAATTTATATTTAAATTATTACGATGTAAAGTTCTAATCCAAACACAAAAGTCGTAATTAACCACACAAAAAAAATCCTGAACATATAATTTTTACACTTTATTTTTGTATTGACAGCTTTTTCAGCTCATTAGCCTAGGTAAGCTAAGCTAAGCTAGTCTGTTATTGACTATAGCGTCATATTTCCACAAAATAAGTAACTGCATGTTTTTATTATTGTTTATTTTTCTTTTTTTAATAGTGTTATTCTGAGAAAAGATTTTAACATAATTCCGTTTTTCTCTCCTGAACTCTTCGTTCCCTTTCCTCACTTCCATTGAAAGTTGAAAGAGGTATAGATTAGCTGGCCTCTCCCCCTGAAGAGGATGCCATAAATAACTCTTTTTCAGGCCTGACGTCGTCTTTAAGACTGATATGGAAGTGTCTGTCACTGGGGTCGCGGGGAGTGGGGGTTGGCAGAGCACTCTTGAGGCAGATACTTGAAAACCTCCTTCACGTTGGGACACGGCTGTAAGGCGCGAGCTGCTGGAATGCTGACATCCACTTCTATTCAATCGTTCTCTTCTCCTCCCTGCGTTTCTTTAGCCAGAGTCAGTCTGTGGGTAAAATGAAGACACTTACGCATCTGATGGGTGTGTGTGATGGATGTCTGACGGATGACTGACAGTCTCAAGCTGGGATGATGGAGCCCGAGTCCTCTCACCAATCCCACAATCCCTCCCTGAGAGCAGTCTTTGATCCGCTGGTTAAGATGTGATCTCAGTTCAGACGGGGGGCGGCCCTACCTCTCTGCATAGTTAACCCTGCTGAACTCTTTGAAGGATGCACAGCTGGCTTTGTGTTGATAGCATACTACAGTGACATCATCCATTCATATTTTGAAAACTCTGAAAGACCTCTATTGCAAAAAAGTATTTTTTTTAATAATCTGCTGGACAAATGCTGACAGTCCCGATCATCTGTAAGGCTGTTTCAAATAAGTATAATTACAGCCTCACATTTCCTACTGTGTTGAAAACCTCTCAGATGGGACCTGTCTAACTTTCTGCTGTTTGGTTCTTGTTTCAGGTCAAACATGGACACTCTAAGCTGGTGTGGTGTTCTTTGGTTGGAAAAGTATTCTACTACTATCGTAACCAGGAGGACAAGGTACATGAAAAATAGTTCCCCTCTTCTCCTAACATGGCCTCAACAACGTATTATTTGTGATTATTAACATCTGCCTCAAAAAATGGTTTTGTAAATGCACATTTCTGTTTTCAGTTACATTTTCTTGGAAGTCTCTTTGATTGTTAGATTACCTAGAAAAAAAACGACAACATATTTTTAACAAATCAAGGATAGGCAGCTACAGCGGTTGATCGGGTTAATGGTTCTTCAACTTTTTCCCGTTAAACACCCCAAAAAAAACTAAAAACGAATCAATCCAGGGACCTTCAATTAATCACTTCATCCAAGAGTCTCCAATCTGATCAGAAAGTGTTCTTATGTTAATTTTTTTTTTTTCATTTTTTTATGGCGCCCTATTGTCCCGGCTCACAAAACACACAATATTTATGGTGGCCCTCCAAAATCACTGCATAATAAAATGTTATTTGAGCTAAACATCCTTTTTTTGTTAGACCAAAGTATACACTGTTTCTAACTACTTATATCTGATGTCAATAAATAAATAGGCCCTAATTCTGATTCACACCTAAGTCATCAATTGACAATATACAGTAAGTTATTTCATTAGAATGAGTAACTTAATCCGAAAAGAAAATATAATACAAGTAGCAGCTTGACCCCTGTGTCTTTCAACTTTTTCTTATCGAAAAAAAAAAGTGTCTTTCAACAAAACATGTATTTAACCTGAACTCAAGAAATACTTTTATTTGCTTTCAATCAATTCATAAAAAAACTACAATGGCTTCATTTATTTCTTGAAAATAAATGAATGAAGGCCTGTTGACCATTAATATACCTGGTTGTGAAGCCCAGGTAAAGTCTATGTGTGGGAAATGCTAGATGTTCACTCCCTATAATATTTCTCATATTTCTGAAACCAGCCTGATGTGAGGGAAAAAAAAACACAAAACATGAGGCCCCCCCCCCCCCCCCCCCCTTAAATGTAGTGGGCCTACAGCACGTGTTCTGCTCATAGAGAGCGGCAGGCATGCATCTTAATTGAACTTTGGGTTTCTAAGTACCGGTGTGTCTATTCTCTCTGATTTCTTCTAAACTGACTTATTTTTTCTTAGCTGCCTCTCGGTCAGCTGCAGATGAGGGAGGCTTCCGTACAGGAAGTGGATCGCTCATGTGATTCCGATGAGGACTACGAGGCCGGCAGTCGAGGCTTCCTCTCTTCACACTGCACTTTAGTGGTTCAACCCAGAGACCAGAGTCCTACATACCTGCTCATTGGCACCAAGCAGGAGAAGGTAACTGCAACATAGAACATAAAACTGTCAGTCAGCCTTTGGGATAAGGTTCAAACAACAAATTATGCTCATTCCTACACAGGACACGTGGTTTTATCACCTGACTGTGGCAGGAGGCAGCAGCGGGACCTTTAAAGTGGGAACAGAGTACGAGCAGATCATCGGAAAACTGCTCGACGCAGAGGGAGACCCAGGTGAGAAAAGTAGCATCACTAGTTACAATCAGCTGTGATTCATTTTAAAGCTTTTTTTTTTTTCAAATGAAAGGAACCATAAAAAGATAGATGAAGTTTTACATATTTATCATTAACAGAAAAAAGTGAATATATTTCCAAATTTTGAATCAGGACACTTTTCTATCTTTATACTGTTATTGAGGAGTCGCTTTTTTTAACATTGCTGAAAAGCTTTCTTGAATTCTAAATCTCAGCTGAGTAGTTTTACAGTCCGTTCACTAGTCAGTCCATTATTATTATTATTATTATTATTATTATCATCAAAACTAGTGGACTGTTTCTATGGATGCAGTTCCGATCAAGGACTCTGGAGGACCACATGAGATTTAAAAAGTTTGTTGGAAAACATTTGATCTGATTCTTTGTTGACAACACTGTAGGTGTATTTGTAACACTTGTGACACAGTTGGTGTATATTTGACTGAAAGGCATAAGGCTTACCTTGCTCTCTATAAGTGGATACGAATGTACTCAGTAGCTTTCTACATGTTATTTTGATCCTGGATGTCTGACCGCCTTAATCCACGCTGCAGACAGTGTTTACAACTGGAGCTCTGTGTGTGAGTTTTTTGTCAGCTGTTGAGACATTACAGCTTTGAAACTCAATCTTGATGTTTGTGTGTGTGCGTGTGCTTGTGTGGGTTTATATGTTTATGTGTGTGTGCTTGTCTCTCTTTTCCCAGACTCTGCCTTGTGGAAGAGCGAGGCCTTGAGTTTCAGTAAGGAGGGTCTGCGCTCGCCTCTCACCACGCTGCCCTCTGAAGCTCTGCAGACAGAAGCTCTCAAGCTTTTCAAGGTCGGCCTCTCGACCTCTCACCTCTCTGTCTGTCTCTTTTGAATCCCGTCCACTCTTTTTTTTTTTTTCTCCTCTGCCTTTCATCCCTTTCTCTAGAAACACTTTTTTCTTTTTTTTCTTTTACTGTCCTGCTCTCTGGAGGGTCTGTTCAAGGCATCATCCATCCTACTCCAGTTTGCCCCTGCCATAGCCCCCCCCATTATCCCCCCTCCTACTCCTCGGATGCACTCTGTGGCTCTCCTCTTCTCTTCCCTTCAGATCAAAGGCTCGAGGACGGAGGCCCCAGCTCATTAAAAGTGTGGAAGAGAGATAATGTCCTTGATTATCTGCTCTGATTGAGGCTAACCGTTCCTCCGGTGTGAAAGGAGCCCCTTTAAAGAGGAGACATGGGAGGTCAGGGCCTTCAGATAGTGGCAGCAATGGATATGGAAGGAGGAGGAGAAAACAGGGACCTTGTAGGAAGATCCTTTTCCTTTCTTTTCAACTCGGTAGCCCTCAGTAGTAGCCCCCTCGTTATGCTTCACAGCCCCATCCGCTGCAGTCATCAGGAGTGAAAGTTGAATGGCTCGGCTCTCTCTTTGACCAGCCAGCCTTACAAAACAGTCCCAAACACACACACACACACACACACACACAAAGACACAGAATGAATGGCAGGGACGTTCCCCCCCCCCCCCCCCCCCCCCAAGTCTCCGCTCTGCTTTATGCCTTTGAAGTTTTAATGAATCTGACAAGACTGATAAAAAAACATGTTAAATTGGCTCTTTGTCTTCAGCCGTCCATGTGGATGAGAACAAAGGATGCTTCAAAAATAATGGCACATATTTGAGCTCTTCCTTGACCTCATGCCATTTGTTTTTGTTATCTTTCCCTTCTTCTGACCTGAATATTATCACATATGTCTGTTGTTGGTGAAGCATTCGAAATACCGGTTAATTTATGAGTTTTGATCACATATTTTACAGCTCTCTATAGAGCCAGAAAAGCTTTTTTCACCTCTTCCTAAATGCTAAGCTAGGCTAATCGCCTCTGGTCTTTAGCTTTACATTTACCACACAGACCTCAGAGCGATATTGTTCTTTTCATCTAAATGTTAGGGGGAAAGGAAGTTAGAATTATCCCCTAAAGTAATAACAATAAGCTAATCTTTGCTGCTTTGAGCCGTGTGAAAAAAAAAAAATTCTCTTCTTGTATGTTTATGTCTCCACCTGCTGGTCATACAAAATAATTAATAAAGTGCTTCTCTCTCTGTAGTCCTGTCAGCTCTTCATAAACGTGCTGGTTGAGTCTCCATCCGTTGATTACCACACCTCGCTGGCCCAGAATGCTTTGCAAGTCTGCCTGACCCACCCTGAGCTGCAGAATGAAATGTACTGTCAGCTGATCAAGCAGACCAGCAGCCGGACGCCACACAACTACTCCCTGACACAGGTCAGCCTTGTGCATTTTGAAGACAAAATAGATACACGGGAAGGGCAAAATGGTAGAACAGAAAGCAGAATTAGTCACTTTTAATCTTCTGCAAATTACACAGCACAAAAGTTGTTAGTAGAGTGTTATGTTCGAAACAATTTATTTCCTGATGAAAAATGAATGCATAAAAAAAAAACAACATTAGTAAATTAAATCAAAGTTTTTCTCCTGTCACTCCCTCTTCCTGCAGTGCTGGCAGCTGTTGTCTCTGTGTGTGGCTTTGTTCCTTCCTCAGCAACATTTCCTTTGGTACCTGAGACAATACCTGCAGCGTAATGCCGACCCGAGGTAAACTTCATTATGATGCATGGGAGACAAACTAAATACTTAAGCTTTTCTTTGTGCATTGCTGAAGTTTCTATTCTATCTGTTCTACAGGAGTGAGGTTGGGAAGTACGCAGTGTACTGTCAAAGGTCTGTGGAGCGAACTCTGCAGAACGGAGAGCGGGAGGCCAAACCTTCACGCATGGAGATCGTCTCCATCCTGCTGAGGAACCCCTACCACCACTCGCTGCCTTTCAGCATCCCAGTGCACTTCATGAACAACACCTACCAGGTAACACTCTCACAGTTTATCAATCTATCCCTCATATATATATATATATCCATAATGATAGATCTTTCATAACCCAATATCAGGGCCACATTGGTATATAGATTGTGCTCTACTTCTCACTAGAGATTGCGATTCATCCATTCTTTCGTCTCTAAGGTGGTGGGTTTCGACGGCTCCACCACAGTGGAGGAGTTCCTCAACACACTTAATCAGAGGATTTGTGTGAGGAAGCCTCAGCTCTCCGGCTTTGCTCTGTTTACCGATGATCCATCAGGGAAAGACCTGGAGCACTGCCTGCAGCCGTCTGCCAAGGTGAGGGGGTGGGTCACTGAACATGAGGGGGAGGAAGAAACCCTTTACAAACTACAGACACTTTTGTGGAGCATAGATTAACATACCTCTCTCAAAGTTCCTGATAATTAAGACAAATTGGAGCAGGCAGTAATGGATGATTATGACAAATTGAGGCTGTTCAAACCTTTTGTGACTTCATGTCATTTTCCTGCAGCCTTCATTAGGGATTTACTTCTACTCAATTATGATAAAGGTGGTGATAAGCTCTAAAAAAGTTTATAGACCACATTTGAACTCTCTCCAGCATTATTCAGAATCTTTCTCTCACGCTATAGACTGCCATCTGCTGACAGAACCAGACAGAACCAAGTTTCCATATTATGTCTTGTTGGAGGCTGATTTGTGTCCCTTTTTACCAGATCTGTGATGTCATTTCCAAATGGGAGCAGGCCCTAAAAGAGTTGCATCCTGGGAAAAATGAGGGGACGAGGATAGTCCGTCTAACATACAAAAACAGGTAGGAAACAGCTCGCACACACACAACCTCTAGAATTATTTAAGCCACTCTAAAACACAACATAGACTACACACAAAACAGCAGTGTGAAATATATATATATATTTTTTTTTCATCTTGAAAATGAAGCAAATCCGTCAAAAAGCCCTACCTTTAAAGGAAAAGATGTTCGATGGTAAAGTCGTGCGTCTCTCTGCACACACAGGTTGTGTTTTAGATCTCAAGTGAAAGGAGAGACAGAGCGGGAGCGCCTCCTGCTGGCGTACCAGGTGAATGATGAAGTTCAGCAAGGCCACTTCCCTGTGAACAAAGAGCTGGCTCTTGAGGTGGCTGCACTCATGGCCCAGGTGTGTCAACATCATATTACATTTTCATACTATAAAGGCTTGTTTTTTTACCACATGTATGTTCTTTCATCTACAAAGCTGCAGACTACATGAGAATTTCTGTGTTTTCAAATAAATTTTCTCCTTCTAACATCTTCTTCATGTTCTCTTTTTTTTTTTTTCAATCCAGGTTGAACATGGTGATCTGGAGAAACCAGCTGCCTCCTCTCCTGCCGGCTCTCCTCAGCCTAAATCTCAGCTGATTCTCCTGCAGGCGTTGGAGCGCTTTTACCCCAAGCGTTACAAACAGGACTGCAGCTCAGATCAGCTCAGGTACACAAACATCAGAGACAAATTGACCCAAACTAAGTTGTTAATTGTATGTTGCATAATTTGATAAATATGAGGTAAGACTAGACCAGACACAGTTCTTCAAATGGGTCTTTTTTTTAAGTCAGTGACAGATAAGCTTTAACAAATGTCCCATTTCTTCTTCAGAGATCTTACTGAGCGTCTGACCACTAAGTGGTCTATGCTACGTGGGTGCAGTGCATCCGAGTGTGTGAGAATATACCTTACTGTGGCTCGGAAATGGCCGCTGTTTGGAGCCAAACTTTTCAGTGCCAAGGTGAGGGAAAAGGTGACATCAGTCCTTGTCTCTTTGTCTGTCTGTGGTTTGAAGTCTTTCTAAAAAAAAACTAAAAAAACACCCTCTCTTACAAACCTTTCATCAAGAGTAAGAATACACTTTTCAGTCTTGTTAGACTCTAACACAGCCATCCATCACGCTTTGAAGCACAGGTCAGACCAGTCTGAGTCTCTGCTGAAGATACAGACAGGAAGCAGTAATGTTTACGAGGACAGATTTCTCCAGAAACTTGACCTTTCTTTATTTGTCCTGTCCACAGCCCGTCCCGCCCTCTCCTGTCGAGCAGAGCCAGGTGTGGCTCGCAGTCAATGAAGATGGACTGTGTGTGTTGGACTATACAATGGTGAGTTTCAAACCCTAAAAATAAAGTACTTAAGTGCTAAGTTTAGTTTATTTTTATTTTTAAATAAAAAAGCAATACTGTTCAATAAAAATATTACTTCATTCAAATCGCATGTAACTAAAATTAATTTAGAATAATCAGCTACATTCACTACAAGTTTAAAGAAAAAATAAAAGTTCTCTCTGCAATGAAATGGTTCCTGTTAGGGTTTTAATTTCATACATGATGTTGAAAGTGTTTTCATGATTAATGTTGTTGAATTAAAGTGAAAGTTGGAGGTTACTTCTCAAGGTCTTTAAGGTTCAGGTTCATCTGAACTACTTTATATATTGTAGGGATGTTCAATGTACAGCAAGTATTCATATCCTATGATGTTATTAAATCTATGTAGTCGCACTGTCCTATGACAACTGTGTATCTTTAAAATGTGGAAAAATTTTCAAACAACAGATCTCTAAAAAAAATCCTTTATTTTATCAGAAATATTCAAAAGAATATTCAGAAGAGTACAGTAGAGGAGAGATACCTGACCTGAAATGTAATGAAAATGTGTCATTTGTAAAGTAAGTAAGGCTGATAAGCATAAGGTAGTGAAGTATGTCTGAAGTATGCAATGTAAAAAATACCTAAAATTCTGTTTCAGTGCAGCGTAACTAGAATAGTAACTTTCAGAATATTTTAGAATTTGGGTTCTCTGTTCCTTTATAGATTTCTATTAGTTTCATTGTAGAGCTCAAAAAGGGAGAGAAGTTTTTACAACTCTACTGCTCGGCTGGCCAGACCACAGCTGTGGAGCTTTGTTGATCCTCTGGTCAGGAATCATTTTTATTCTGTGGTGGTTTTTAAACACCAGAAATCCACAGGAAAATAAAATGTCTAGCCTCCGAGCTGACTGTGTTGACCTCGACAGAGAGCAGTTTCAGCATGTGTTGATGTGAGCTTGAGCGCTGTGATTTCTCAGCAGCCCATGTTGATCTTTTTCATTATTGGTCTGATTGGAATTTGCCCATGGGCTTTCAGAAAAGTAGAGAAAACATTGAAAGAAGTATCTAAAAATTAATTTGTTCCTTTAAAAAAAAGAAGCAGAAACCAGAATGATTTCCTTAATACACTCTATTCTCTATTTTAAGATCAGTAATAACACCTGATCATGCTCTCTGTTTGCTTTACTTTCTCTTCACATATCACACTGTTTGTGCCTTCGTCTTTCAGCACACGCTGCTCACGTACTCCTACCAGTGTGTGATCACCTTCGGTGGATGTCGTGATGATTTCATGGTGGTCACGAGCCAGCAGAGGGAGCCGGGAGGAGGCAAGAAAAGTGTGGAGAAGCTGGTCTTTGCAATGCCTAAACCTAAGGTAGGTGTCATATCTAAACCTGCACAAATGTTCAGGTTGATAGATTTTTTTTATCTTCACTTAGATTGAAACTGTATTCTAAAAGTTAAGGTTAAATGGTTTTCTCATGAATTTAAACTGGCCATATCAAATGCAATCACCTACAGGTCAATCTGGCAGAAGTATTGTAATAATATCTAATATGGCTTTGGGGATACGTCTTTCAAAGAAGCTGAAGATCATCATAAATCACTTAAATGTGGTTAAGATGGATTTATGTAGAAGTTGTTGGACGTATTCAAAAAAATCCTCTGAAGATCAGGAAGAAAAGATTGATTCATATTTACCTGTTCTCATAAAGCCTAGAGCAAATGGAGAAAACAGATCCCTAATAATTTATGTGCACAATCTCGACGGAGCTTTAACCCCGAGTCAGATTACTACTGTGGCTGAAGCTAATGACAGGAACTTCATTCTCAATAGGAGATCAATTTGTGTCTCAGGTTTTCTCTCGGCCTCTCCGCTCCCTGTGATCAAATGAAACTCAATCACATGGTTGTGTTAAAGCCATTACTCTGGCTCTGACCCTGTCTCAGATCCTGGAGGTGACTCTGCTTATGGCCAGCTACATGAACCACTGGAACCCGAACCTCCCGTCTGCCGCACAACACCAGCCACCCGGCCACTGGGACGGAGACAGCCGGCACTTTCCCGCCATGAACTATACCACCAAGGGCCCGACGCTACTGTGAAGACCAACAGAGACTGTTTAACTACAGGGAGGCCTGAAGACAGCGGTGACCTTTAGTCTGCTTCATGTGGAGTGTGGCTGGGTTTTAGATTTTAACAGAACAGGAACTTGGACATTAGTCTTTTTTAAATGAAAATTTAGATTTAGAAAAGTCAGATTTGGTCTTGTTAGACTATTTATTTCTACAACAAAAGAGTATTTTAACTCTGCTTGATTTAGATGTAAGATCATGCTCTAGTTTCTTGTTGAAATTGGACGCTGGAATTCATTTCTTAACTACAGTAGTGGTCTGAGGACTTGTTCTAACCTGCAGAGAGATCTTTTGCAGTCGTGAAAAAACATGTCGTTTTCTCGACGTGTTTTTCCAATTTTTTTGAGACTTCAGATTCTTTCCATTGATAAGAAAAGATTGTTTGCCTTCTGAGAAATGGGTTTCATAAGACGAAGTGTTGCCTGTCACTGTGTATTAACCAGTGGTGATCACTCTGACTTGATAGTGCATGAATTGAAATTCACTAACGGTACTGTGCAATTAGAAAGGCTCTAATATGGCGTGTGACACTTCAGTTGCATAAGTTTTAGTAACTTAACTGATAATGACACAAACTTAGAGAAGCGTCTAACTCTTACTTTCATCATAGAAACATTCTGATGATTATTTTCTTAGATAACTGATACATTTCCTTGTAGAGGTGGGAAAAAATAGATTTATGTAAAAATCGAAATTCTTATCTTGTGAGATTTGAAATCAGCCACCCTCTGCTAAGTGCTAAGGCTAGCTCTTTCACTCAGTAGAATGCCAAATGGAGCAGCAAGAAATTCAGCCAGTCTCACAGATGACTGGAGTAGATCCTGAAGTATGTACTCATTCTTAAATAGATTTTAAATCATGAATCATTTTGAATCGTAAATAGATTCTCAATCGAATCGTGACCCCAAGAATCGAAATTGAATCGAATTGTGAGACACCTAAAAATTCCCAGCCCTATGTCCTTGTCCATATAAATGTGTGAAATAAAGTTTATCACAGGTTTTTGAAGCCCAGGTTGACAAAATTAACAGACAAGGATTTCACGACGGTATTTTTGCTTTAAAAAATGGCTTAAATGATAAAATTGCGGTTACAAAAGTTCAACTAATCTGTTAATCAATTTATCGTTTTGATTTTTCTTAACATAATTTGTTGTTTATTCTTATCAAATAGGGGTTAGGAATATTAAGGTAATATTTCAGAAACTTTTGTAATCCTTTTCTGAAGAAGAAAGTTCAGATTTAGCTCTCGTATGGAACCCAAATCTGCCCAATCAAAAGTGAAGTGTTGTGAACAGTTTGACCCAAATTTCCTTATAAAAAACAATCTGAGGCACACACGGATACTGCGGGATAGAAAGAGGAAAATAAGTAAGGCCTCAGTAAATGTCTCATCACCTGTTTGTTATCATTTCTGAGATTGCCCTCTTCTTACCAACACATTCTCTGAATCTGTCCACACATGCTGCACAGACGTTTTTTAGAGGGGACGAAAAAAACAAAAAAACAATGAAAGAGCTAACAGAATATTTCAATGACTTGAACTGTGTTGGATCAAACCACTGTCTTGCTTTTGTCCATATTAGTTATTTATTTAATGTCCATCCTTTTTCCTTTTTGCCTACTCTTATGTTTGATACAAAACTGCAGTTTCCTTTATGTAGCAGAGTCATTTAAGAGAGCAGAGTATGTTTGGATGTTGTATACGTACTAGAGGGTCCTGTCTTTTTTGTGTTGCTTGTTGTATGTGAGTGATTATAAATAAAACGGTAAAATCTTGTTTTGTTTGTTGCTGAAAGCTTTCATTAAACCTAAAGTGGAAGGTAAGTACATGTAAGTGCATGAATATCTTTTCAGAACAGAACTTCTAAAGTATGGTTTTGAAAATCCCTCATCTTGATACAGAAAGCTTGATTATACTTAAACTGTTAGAGAGGAATTCTTTAAGGAATAAACATATATTTTTAAGCCTTTTTTTAAAGTCAAATGCACTGATTTTTTATTTTAATCCAACATATAAATGGATCAACAGACTTTGTTTTTCTCTCATTTGTCTCTCTGGGCTTCATAAGAAAATCATCCAGACATGTGAATCACAAACCTTGTTGCTAGTTTACTATTAACGTTTTTACAGAATCCTTGATTCTTATTTCTGAACTTCCTGTTCAGTTACATTTTAAATTCACCATATTGACTTGTTATATATGGTTATTTAGCATCGAAACATGTTTTCCACTACTGATACATCAGTGATTACTGCACTACGCAGCCCGGGAGATGACATCTCTCATCAGATTGACTTCTAAGTGACTTTATAAAGTTTGGGAGCACTTTAAACTCATTTAGACATTTAGTATAATCTGTGTTAGTTCCTAAACTTTTCAGCTTGCGACCCCCAAAGTAAGGGTGCCAGTGAATGGGGACCCCCACTGTCCTGAAGGTTGTTAGGGCATATAACGTAGCGACAGAACACCTTTTTTTTTATATATATATACTTATAACAATAATGGGTATAATATGCAATTGTATTGGAATTATTTACATTTTACATTTTTTTGGAAGGCATCTTGTGACCACACTCTTGGTGGCTCACGACCCCTGATGGGGGGGGCTGACCACCACTTCGTGAACCACTGATCTCTGCAACAAACAAAGGGTTCAAGCAAAAGAAACGAAAGTCATATTTGAGTCAAAACCTGTCCTGGAAATACAGTTTCTACTCCCTTCATTACTAAAAAAAACTCTTCTACATACAACACATCTATAAAGTACACACTCTCTGTGCTGCTTGTACACACCCTGCAGAGTGAACATGTTTTATTGGAGGAGGAGAGCTACAGCAGGAGAAACTGTTCTGCTTTTTCTTATCCAAGGGGGTCAAAGTGGTAATGGCATTTTCCTGCCAAATAGAAGCTGTAAATCCCCGGTTTTAATAGCTCGTCTGAAGCTCTTGTTGTTCCATAGCTGCTCTTATACAAAATGAAATGCTCATTATAAGGCCTGCCGCTGATTTTCTGCATGCCTGCATTCCCAATCAAGAAACAGAATAACTTTGCCATTTTTCCACACTGCAAGTTGACTTAATAAATCAAATAGAATTTAAAGTGAAATATTCCAGTGTTGTTGGACAGAAGAGAATTTTTTGTTTGCCTTACTGTAAAGCCATAATATTTTAAAGGCTGGCTGTGTCAGTGTGTGAGCTTTATGATTTATGTCAGTGGCACCATTAAAAAAAAAAAGTTTAACTATAATAGTGTGTGTGTGTGTGTGTGTGTGTGTGTGTGTGTGTGTGTGTGTGTGTGTGTGTGTGTGTGTGTGTGTGTGTGTATAGAGGGGGGAATATGCATAGTCTAAAGCTAATTTTAAATCATAAAAAGCCCTCTCTGTTCTCTCTCCTAAGTATCTGATGGCTTCTATATTTGAAAAAAAAAACCCAACCCTTTAATTTTTCACATTTATATCATTGTATTGTTTATATCATCATTAGTTTATTTTCAGGCTGAAACCAGCGACGTATTTGATTCTTGATTAATCTGAAGAAGCAGAGTGGGATTTTCTGGCCCAACTTCACCAACTAACAAGGTGCATGAAGAGTGAAAGGTTTGAAGAGGTCCAAATACTCCAGCAACACCAGTAGCATGAAGATCAACTTTATTAACAAATTAGACTGACGCGTTTCAGCTTGTGGCCTTCATCAAAGCTGCAGTATTTTGACCTATACTTGATTAATCTGCCAACTATTGTCTATAACAAGTACAATTATTAGTTCAACACATCAAGTTAAATAGTCAGATTGTTCTGTCTTTGAAAAGTCTATTAACTGTTTTATTTGTAAAAGTCATGGAATATTATATTTAAAAAATGTATATTATATTTTATCAAGGCAGATAATATTAAATATAATTTAATATCCCTGAAAAGAACAGCTGTTTAAATATCAGCAAATAACCCCACGTGTCAAAACTAGATCAACTCGTTTGCCAAGCGGCTCTATTTTCAGAGTGCGTTGTCTATCTACATAGTGTACAGGTGTATAGATGTACGTCATTGAGCAATAATTACATGTCCATAAAGTTAAGGGCAACATTTTACTGCTGGCGGTTATGCAGGTGGAGTAGGTTTAACTACTTGATCACATTTTAGCAGCTGATCATTCTTTTGTATATGAAATATTTATCTATAGGATAACTGACAACTAGATCTGCCGGATACATTTATTAGTATAACATTCTCCAACATTGAAGTACAGCATCAGACTGGATTTTTAACAGGAAACTTCACAGACATCAAGTCTATAATCTACGATGGGGTAGATTCACAGTGCATGTCTCTATCTTGGTGTGACGCTTTTGTAAAAAGTTTTAACTTACACCTCCAGCTGTCACATAAATGTAGAGGAGTAAAAAGTACAGGAGTGTCATCTGAAATGTAGCAGGCAAGAGGTGTAAAGTAGCATAAAATTAAAAAACTCTGAGTACAATATGTCATTATCTGAATGAAGTACTTTTTCACTGCAGAAAAGCAGCATATCTTTACATATAAGAGCTACTAGACAGTCGTTTTTTTGCTTGATATTGATTATAGCATTTTTCATTTAATGTTCTTCATTCTTTATTGTAACAGACCAGAGTTCACCATGCAAGCTCTTAACCACTTACATAAGTTTAGCCTTGTAATGTTTTACTGAGGGCGAGAGGCCCCTTTAATCATCCTGTTAACTGTTTTTTCCACCTCCTGTGGTGATGTAGCGTTTCAGCTCACTTTTAAAGAAAGGCCTCTGAAACATCACATTTGAGACACAGGTCTGTGATGTCACATGTCAAAGTACAGGATGTTTTAGGACATGTTTAAGCATCGAATGGATTCAGCTATTCCACTTAACCTATGAGTTTCATTACTACGTTATATCTCTGTGATCTAATGAAACATTTGATCTTTAAAGAAGGAGCAAACTATCTATAACACGACACTGATGTTGCATTAGATGATGTGTGTTTAGGAGGCGGCCTCTTCTATTGTTTGTCTCTGTGTTGAAGTGACAACCCATCAGTTTCTTCTACGAAATTTGCCACAGGTAAAATACAAGTTATATGTTTGTTTTACATGTCAATATTTGACATACTGCTCATGACTACGCGGATAGGAAATATTAGGCCAAGACTACATTGCTATATTGTGTGTTTAATAAGGTGGGTATCTTATATCAAACCTACTATGTTGAAATATCGTTGTAAAAACATCTTTATCTGGAAGTTTAGTTTGGAGGCATAATATTTTAATATAAGCCATATTCAAAATCATCAGAGCCAATAAACTTAACCATGCCAAAGTATTTGTTGCTTCTCTCTCGCTTTTTGTAGAATTATATGCAGGATCAGTTCAGGTGTTGAAATGTCGGACAAACAAAAATCTATTTAGCGAAGTCCCAATGGAGTGCTTTCTTCATTATTACAAAGTAAACTAATGATAAGATTTCTTTGAAAAATGTTAAACTCATTGGAATTACAATGTTCAGTATAGACCACATAACATTAGTTTTTCTCTTTGAATTTGGTTGCTGTGTTGTTGTGAAGTTAGAATTTGCTGGAACCTGCAAAAACATGATAATCCCATTTAATCCCCATTACTACAACTTCAACAGTGACTATAATGTAGCCTTGAAACGTTTGCCATTTTCACAATAAACACTTCCAAAAAGTGCAAGAAACACAAAAAACATGAGGCCAAGATCAAAGTTGAACTCAATATACACTTTTAAGACAAAATGACCTTTGTCCTCATTATGTGATTGTTTGCCATATTGATATATTGATCACAAGAAGTGGGTCAGGGTTCATCCATTTATTTTGTATTTATTTTTTTAAATTTTGCAATATTGAAACAGTTTTTTTGGCTTTGGGCTCAAAGGGAGGGCAAGAAGAACAGGCAGTTCTGTGGTGGTAATTGATTCCACATTAGCCTAGCCTAGCCTGTGTGAGCACTCGGGGAGATCTCACTGCTGCCTTGCCTTTTCTCCAGTGGCGTGGGCTGCAAGAACCGAAGAAGCAAAGCGACACAAGACACCACCCAGAGAAGCCTCACCGCTCAGCCGGAACAGGACAGGTGAGTGTGCTGTTCCCACGTGTTTGACTACAGTCAACCAGAAATAGCTGTGAACGCACATGTGTGATTTTAAGATCAAGATAACTTCTTGTAACGGGTTTCTCCCACAGCCTGCGTCTGCTTTGACAGGAGACCCGAAACACTCAACATGACAGCCCAAAAGCCACAGAGCATGCTCAGAGAAGCCTCTCATCAGATCTTAGCCGGTGGATCCGCTGGTAAGTCCCAACAAAACATGTTTCACTCAAACTTTTTTCTTATTGATGACGCAATAGTTCAGGAGCTGCTACATTGTATGTAGCGTGGCTAAAGTGTTGCCCGCAAAACTACAACAAGGCAACGCCCCTCTCTGTGAGCTTCCCACGAGGCTGAAGGAAAGTCAAGTTTCTAATCGAGCGAGACTCGACAGCCCCGGAATGAACGCGTATCCAACTGCAGGTCCTGCTGGTCGCATGACGCAAAGACAGTGCATGTGTTACCAAGACACACTCCGTCTCCTCTTTCTCACATGCTGGGTGCGTGGACACGGAAGTGCCTCTGGATACGGAAGGTGTCACTGCGCATGCGTACAGCTGTGGTTTAAATTGGAACGTCGTAAAGTGCCTGTTTTCTGCAGTCTATGCTCCTGGATGGGTTATAATTACTTTCCCTATTTAAATGCAAGAAGTAGGCGAGTGTGGATGACAGGTTAGACGTGTCGCATTTGAAATGTGAATTCTGATTAGCTTTTTCTCATTGGAACATTGAGTTTTATTTAAATCAGGGGCGGGGCGACTCGCGGCCCCGGGGCCACATGCGGCCCTCGTCAACCCTCAATGTGGCCCTCAGGTCAATTTTTATATATTGAAACATGAAGAAAACATGACAAAATCTGCCATGAATTCATGAAAATCAGGAATATTTCCATAATAATATTTGATCACTGGCATATGTTGAGTTAAATTTGAGACATAATTGACTGTCATCGTTTTTGTAATCCTACAATTTGGCCCCCTGGCAGTCAGAATTAAATGAATGTGGCTCCTTGCTGTGCCCAAAGTTGCCCATCCCTGATTTAAATAGTGGAACTATTATGCTTTGTCAGTACAGTACTTTTAACTGAGCTGGTTAGAAGTATCATTGTATTGTATATGCAGGAGTCAGAACTTACAAGGTCATGTTGAAAACATCACAAAATGGGATTTACACTTCATCTTTCCATTTGATAACTTAAGAGCACGTTTATTGTGTTATGTTTAAGTGTTCTGTCAGATGTTTTGTACCCTCTGAGGTTTAGACTGCTCTATATTTTAATTAAAAAAAACAACCCCGGATTGGTTAAAAAATATCAGACATTTTGGTCGAAATTTTTTAAGGAGTTTGTGGTGCGTCCTGAAGCTAGAGTAGTTGAGATTGAGAAGCTTAAGAGCATTGTATCTTACATCTAAGGTTTACAAGCACAAGAGCCCTGACCCAGTGCTATCCATCTTGAATGAGAAAAATAATATTAGTAAAAACTTACCAGATAGGGGCGCTGGTGGGGCAGTGGTTAGTGAGCGTGCCCCGCATGTATGGAGGCTGTAGTCTTCCAGGCGGGCGGCCCAGGTTCGAGCCTGTACTGTGAGCCTGTACTGTGGCCCTTCCCCTCATGTCGTTCCCCACTCTCTCTCTGTGATTTCCTACTCTATCTCTGTCCTATCTCTCCAATTAAGGCCCCAAAAGCCCAAAAATTCATTTAGAAAAACTTACCAGATAAAATGCAATTTCCCCAGTGATTTTATTGATGAAAAAAATCGAGAAAGATATATTGTGAACAAAAAATTTTAAATTGTCAGACACAATATGCAAATATGATGTTATCTCACCTGTTTGTAAACAACAAGTCTAAAGACAAAGTTATTAGACAAGAGAGATTATGAGGTTTTGCCATTAAAAAAAAACTCTCTATTTGTGGTTGTATTCTTATTTTGTAAAAACCGAGCTTGCTAACAACTGTTTAAAAAAAAAAAATGAAGACAGCTAACGTTTTTCCTCATTTTTCAAATAAATAAGACTGTTGTTATTTGTTGCAATTCGGATGTCGACCACTGGGGGCAGCAGTCAGCACATAGCAACTGAGACGTTTTCGGGTTAATAAGTGAAGAAGAAATTCCGCGCCAATTTTTGATAATTGTTTGTTTAGGCTTTAATTGAAAGTCACCGCCTCTGTGGATGGATTAATCATGTTTTTTGAGACTTTACCGCCGCCTGACAAGTTTTGTTGACTCCACATACGTCGTCTAAACGCTGCCATCCATCTGGAGAGTTTATGCTTTCAAAACAATTCCACTTATGGAATAATAATAATATAATATATAAATAGTACTGGGGACTATATAAGCAGACAGTTGTTGCCTCTTGACTCGAATATAGACCTTCACAAAACACATATAACATAGTAAGTCTTGCAGTGCCAAAGGTTTACCCCCACCTCGGCTATTCTGCTTGTAACCCATTTTATACAATAACCTACATAACAATGCAATGATCACACCTACAGCACTGCACAGTAACCATGTTGCAATAATAATGAGATTGCTGAGCCTAAAAGAAGCTTTTCAAACATTACACACCCCAGCCAATTATTGTGAAACATATTGCATACATTGTATTGTTGCATGATTCTGCCTGATCTGTCGTGTATTTCCTATTTAAAAAAAAACAACAACAACAACAACAACGGCAATTCAGAAAATGGTGACAGTAGGAGGATGTTGATTGCATGAAAAGTTAGATCATTTTCTTTTGGAGAATGCATATCCAAAGATTGATAGTGAATCATTTTTTTTCCTTCATTTTGCCTTTGAGCAAGTTGTCAGAAGTGTGTTTTATTTGTGTGGATACACCACTTTGGACAACTATTCAGTTAAAATGGTTGTGCAGGTGTCAGAGGTTCTGCAGATGTTGAAATTTGCAGGTTTAAGCCTTTACATGGGCAGAGAAAGCGAGCGATTGTGAATATGTAATCTTGTATCCTTACTGTGGAATGTAAGTGTCTGTCCTCCTGCACTAAATTGCAGGATTGTGGTTGTGTGTGAATTTGTGGAATGCATGGTGAGTCAAATGACTTGGCTGCTCCAGTAAAAAAAAACAAAAAAACACAGCCAATGCATTATTTGTTTGCTCTCTACTTTGAGGACGCTCAACAAGGCTTGCTGAATAATTTCTTACAACTTGTTTTTTTATTCATTAAAGGATCTTACTGATTTTATGATTATGTAATTAGCTGACAGGATCCTTAACTTGAACTCTTGTGTTCTCTGTTCAGACATACGTAACTGCTTTGAATGCTTGTTTGTAGAGTGCCAGTTTTGCTGTCAAGCGTTAAATGATAATGCTGAAGGTACAATATGCAGATGTTCCTTTTATCTACACAGTTGTAACAGTTATCAGACAAGACAGACTATGGGGTTGCCATAAGAAAAACGCTCTATTTATGGTGTTAGTTTTTTGTTTGTCAAACTGAGCGAGCTAACAGCTGTAAGAAATAAAGACCGCTTAAGTCTTTCCTCATGTTTTGATTCTTAGTGTTGTTGTTGTTGTTGTGCTTACTCACCAAGTTGGTCAAAGCTGAAGTTTAAATCGATGTTCATCGTTTGTCTAGTGTGTGCACCTCTCATTTCAGAATTATTGTTATACTTTCGTTGAACATATTTAGATTTCACTATAGAAATTGTAAAATGAGCATTTAATATCTCTTGACCTAAATCAGTACAACTGACTCAAAGAAAGTGTGATAAATCATTTTCCATCTCTTTGTTGTTCCCCCTCTCCAATTTTTTTTTGTAGTCTTAATACTTTAGATGTAAAACTGAAAGTTCTTATCTTTACTTACTACAGAACTCTGAAGGTGAGCTAGATCTCTTTGACTTGCTGCCTGGTGCCTTTGTGACATTGAGACAGTTTCTGTGAGTTATATTCTGCAAACAATCTGTGAAAGTTCCATTCTAAAAAGCATTTTCAATTTTCCTGATTTTTCTTTTAGCAGATTGTTACTTATGCTCTGTTATTTGTTATTGTTAGTGGGTCCTATACAGTGAATGGACTTGAGCCTATAGAGCGCTTTTCTAGACTTCTGGCTACTCAAGGGGCCTTTACACCACAGGTCACACCTACCCATTAACACCCATTCACACACTGATGGCAAAGGTTGCAAACAAATCCCATTCATGTACTTGTATAAGCCACCAGCAACCAGTGGGAGCAATTTGGGGTTAAGTGTCTTGTCCAATGTTGCTGCAGGAGTTGGGGTTCAAACCCCCAACCTTCCCGTTGAGAGACGACCGACTCTACCAACTGAGCCACAGATGCCCGTCCTATATTCACCCTTGAACTAAAATGATTAGTCTTATCTAGTCTTGCCTTATCTATGTAACAGGCAGAAGCAATGTGTTTGACCAAGTAATTAGTAGTAGTTAGAAACCCCAAGTCCTCTATGTTGCTGCAAAAGTTGATTTCATTTCATAAAATTATCCCACAATGTCAAAAGTTTCTGTTAATGGCTTGTGCAATAGATTCTAGGTTTTTCGTGCATATCATAGTGTATTGACCTCAAACCATGTCTCACAGAGTTTAAGTAACAATAGTGTTTTGACCATAGACTGTGTATTAGATGTGAACATATGTGGACCTTAGGCTCTTGGTGTCTACAGAGAGACTAATGTAGATGTGCCTTAAACTTGCATTTTTTCTAATGACCAGCAGGAGGCGACTTTACTCTTTGCAAAAAGTAATCCGATTGTCTGGATGACAAAATAAGCCTCTTCGTAATTGATGTATTTCTTCAGAAAAATTGCTCTAAATTACTTAGTGGTCTCAGTCACCAGAACTGAACAAAATGCAAACCTGTATCAAATCTGCAATCAACAAAAGACAGGGTAATGTCATTCTGGCTGCGTCCACTTTTTTTTTTTTTTTTTTTACAGGCTTTCATTTTCACCCCATGTCATGTTCTCGTGTTAGTTTTGACCAGCACCCATGGGTAGAAAACCACTTTTATGTAACAGCTATTTTATTCAGTAACCCTTGTAATGTGGAAATGTATGTTAACACTGGGCCAGAAACACCCAACTGTTATTAAAACTAGGGTTTGCCCCAATTCTTAAAATATATGAAAGACTGATCCTGATGAGTTTGTGACTTTGTGTGTGTTTGGGATCTGAACTTCAGTTGACTTGCAGGTAGATTACAATGAGCACTTCTTTTCATGCTTTCAATCCATCATGAAATACTCAGTCTGACTTGTCTCAAGTAATGTTTTTATGAGAAAAGGGGTGTCATATGTACCCTTGCTTTGTTGCTTCTCTCCCCCTGTTTGCACCTCATGAGCCCCCTGGGTCTGACAACCCACTGTCCTCAACCTCCACCCAGAGGCCGAGGTCTGGTCTCTCCTCACTGAGAACGATGGGGCAGGGGTTTAACCCTGAGTAGAATAGTTTCAATGTTTCTCCTCATCATCACTCGAACTCCCCAACTTGTTTTTCTTTCATCCTTGTTCACAGTTAACAAGGATACAGACAGGTTGATGTTGATTTATGTGCTAATTGGTCACAGAGCATTCATGTGAATAAGGGGAAGAATTGGGCATTTAGTGCGGCAGGCTGGCTCCAGCTATTTTCACCATGTGGAGCGGATATTGGGATGTCTGAATCTGTTTTACTGTTAATTTAAGGCCTGAAGCAATTAGACAGTTGCCAGAGAAATACTTTAGAGAATTTTCTTTCTGAGTTTAGTGATTCAAAGCCTGCATTGATCAATCCAGTGGGTAACAGGCCGAAGACAGTTTCACAAGATGTTTAGAGGATTAATAGTGAGGTAAAGTGGGCGCCAGTAGGCTATGGTTGGTATACGCACCCCTTGCACAGGTGCTGTAGTCCTCTAAGCGAGCGGCCCAGGTTCAAATCTGACCTGTGGCTCCATGTCATTCCCCACTCTCTCTGAACTTGCCTGTCTCTCCAATTAAGGCATAAAAAACCCTCAAAGAAATCTATGAGGAGGAAAATAAAAAAGTCCTACAAAATAACAAATATGGATAGTTTTTGTAGTTCTTTTTGTAATGAAATGTGTTAAAACAAATGTATTAAAGCAAAATAAAAATAAAACCTTAACCTTTAATTTAAAAGATTAACATTAACAAAAAAAAAAAAATCTTCTTATGGAGTTTGCAACCTAACACAGCATTTTTTTTGTAAAAAACAAACAAAATGTTTTTAGACTATTATATTCTATTTGTTTTAAAACACAATTATGAGTTCCTGGAAATAGCTATTTTAAACGAGCGTATTTGTTAGTTATCCAGTATGTTTCAAAGGTGTCAGAATTGTGTTCTTATCAGTAAAGCTTTATTTACTGTACTCTCTTCGTAATATACAGTGCAGATGTGTTTATGGATAATGGTAAGTTCTTCCCTTAATGTCTGTTCATATTTTGCCCACAAGGGGGCGGTAGCTGCATACTAGATCTCTCTTTGAGGTAAAGGGATAATACAACTTTTTCCTATAGAGTAGGTTCCAGTTATAACTTTTAGCCAAACAGAGACAGAAATGATAAATAACATGCTCTCACAAGTTTGTATTTTTATTGTAATAAAAAAAAAAAAGAAATGTATGCTTCTATAAAAAATGATTAAAGGTGGAAGTATGGCATAAAAACGTCATTAAAATAATAATGTCATGATGATTAATACGTACTTGTAAGGCATATTCAAAAATAGAAAATCTAGCTTCATGCTAGTGGCTGTAATGTTTCTCTAAGCACTTTGTTATTTCCTTGGTAGGTGCATGTTTTAAAACTCCATGAGTAAATCGATCCGTCTCCAGCAAATGGACTGTGACGACATGAGACAGAAGGCTCGTGAGTGATTACTGCAGACCCCCCTCCTCTCCCTCTCTCTCTCTCCACCCTTCCCTCCTCCCTTCAGACTGTCACGGCCGTGCTCGGGCTGCTCCGCACATTTAATTGGTTTTAAACAGTAAACCTGAAATCAGTCGGGAAAGAACAAATAAAGCCACTTAGCCTAAATGAAGGAGAGGAAGAAGTGAGGAGAGGGGGGAACAAATAAATAAAGTCAAACAGCGCGTGTGTGTGTGTGTATGCACGTGCATGTGTAAGTGTGCGGGCACTATCCACTGACAGAGAGGCTGCAGTCAGAGAGCGAGCAATCCCTGAGTGGCTGCTCCAATCACAGCAGAATTAGGCCTAATATTTATTTCCAGAAACAATTGTGCATGTTTGAGCAGAGCTTTGATTGAACTCCCGGTGGACATGTTGTAGACAGATGTTTAGATGACCTCATGTTTGAAGTCATGTTGATTCTGTTCCTCTGAATCAGCGCTCCCATGCTCTCCCTCTCAGTGTGGGAGAGTTACGTCCTTCATATTTATTAATGTGTGCTTTGGCTTGCATTAAGTAGCACACATTAACATTTGTGGTCCCATCCATGACAGACAGATACCCCTGCATGGGGGCGATGTGGACGGCTGGGTTAAAATGAGCCATGATCATGCTGAAGGATGGCCACTTAGCCATCACATCTGACTTTTGTGCACAGTGCTGCTCTTCATACATGACAAGGCCTGGACTTAAATTAGCAATATTTAAGATATCTACTGAATAAAATCATGCATTGACCTCATCACTATATCATCAGACATTAAGGAAACATACAAGATTATAGTGCTAGCTTCTTTGACAACAAAGCAGCAGCCACAGTCCTTCTAAGTTTCGATTCCAGTCCAGAGTGAAAGGTCAAAACAAAGGTAGTCTAATTAATGTACTACAAATAATTGATTTCCTAGAATAGATTGTGCAGTAATTAAACATTTACTAGCACTTCAACAATGATGAAAATTTGCAACTTTTCTGTGGTTTAGATATTTTTAAATCTGTGACATAATTTGAGGATATAGGAGGCACATTTCTTGAGTTTCATATAACACACTACAGATATTCTAACCATATATTATGCTTATATCCAGGGAAAAATATTCTTGTCAGTTCTTGCTTGTACAATTAACACACAAGTCATGCTTTTTTCATTAGGGATACTTGGTGACATTCTCAGCAAAAGCAAAAACAGCAAAATTGTTTTATAATTTGAGGGCCTGATTCCGTTTCAAAGCAAAGCTATCATGCTGAAGATGGTGAAAGTCTGATTGGAAATAAAAGTGTTTTCCCATTTAGTGAGGCCCTGTGATGTGATGAATGAGCCCTGGTTGAGCCTGTGACGTTATCTTAATGATGTGATTTATGAAATGCTTCATGGTGCCCTTTAAAGGGAAGCAGAGGAGGCTGGACAGAGGGGAGAGAGACTCCTCTGTCAGCAGCTTGTGTGCACGAGGCATGCGCGCATCATGCATGGTTGAACTCCAATTTTGAATCTGTGAACCTCTCTCTATCCGTCTTAACAAGCACTTTTATAGTGTTATCTAATTATTCTCCAACACAGACAGATTCGCTGCACCGCAACTCCACACTGAGCGTACCCTCCGCTCACGTTCAAATTGATAAGTGCCGAACTTTGCGTGGAAATGACCGTACACCCATGTTTGATAAGTGAGGGCCACGAAAACAAACCAAGATATATTGAACTGAACATTGATGCACCATTGTATGTTTGCATTGAAAACTACATTATGATAATTTGGTTATTGAACTAAGCATTTATTTTTTGTTGACTTTATAGTATACCAATTTTAGTATCATACATACCTGTTTGTTTTTTTAGTTGACATTTCTCCATATCCCCCATAGGGTCACTAGTACCTCTATTTTTATTCATTCAGTCAACATCACTGTGGTCCATTTTATCAGTAATTTAAAGTGACCTCTACAGTCAGAAACAAGAATTTATATTTGTAACAGCCTATTGCTTTTATCACTGTCGAACATGGAACACAGGCAATTAATCATACATTACAACTCTGCATGATAATAATAATAATTATTATTATACTATTATGGTAAGAGCATGTTCAGTTAGATAATCATAATTGCTCTACATTTGAGGCTTTCTCTGGATCATTTGTTCTTATTTAGAGGTTCCAATTATTAAATCCAGGACGCAGCGCTGCAGGAAGCAGTGCAGTTCCTTTGCATCATTGCATTAATTCATGCTACAAACAAGATGATCACTCTTTATCGGTCAGTATTACAGTATAATAAGTCATTTTTACGTGTGTGTAATGTTTTCAGCGCAAAGGACACATACTAAATGGGAAAGAGGACAGATGTAGCCACTGAAATCATTGCATTGCAGTCCAAAAGCATAAAGCGAGGGCGTACATAGTGCAGCACATGGCAACAATAATAAAACTGGGAGGGAAATCAGCTAAACAAGCTATGCTTAATTGAGCACTTAGACTAAGTAGTCAAGGGGCAAAGAGAGAGTGACCCTGTAAGAAAGAGAAAGTTTACAGTTGTGAGATTGTGTACATCGCATGCATCTGGGTTATGTATTCGTGCAAAAAGCAATGTCTGCGTACACAGGCTATGGTTTCATGGCAAAAATTGGTCAAGTGTATGTTTGTTTGTTTGTTTTGTGTGTGCGTGCATTCGAGCAGCGTGGTCTATGCCGGGAAATTGGATATAATTGTGTGTGTTTGTGCGAGACATGAGTGCACATGCATCAGAGGAAATAGATATATTTAAGCATTTGTGTGTGTGTGTTCTGCCTGCATCTGGAGTATGTTTTTTGAATGTGTGTGTATATTTTTGAGCCTGGCTCTGTCTTGAACCTCCTAATTAAGTCACAATAGGAACAGGCTCTTCCTGTTGGGAGCTACTGTCTGTCATCACAGCGGGCTCTCTTCTGTGAGATTTTAGTCCATCTTTTATTGTTGCATTCAGTGCTAAAACCTAAAAAATGACAAGTAGAAAACAGCAAACACTTTTTTTTTTGTTTAATATTTCAAGAAAGTAGCCAAAGAGCAGCAGAGTTCCCTCTGTTTAT
Organism: Labrus bergylta; assembly: GCF_963930695.1. Classification (NCBI taxonomy): domain Eukaryota; kingdom Metazoa; phylum Chordata; class Actinopteri; order Labriformes; family Labridae; genus Labrus; species Labrus bergylta. The sequence continues at coordinate 18,591,457 of NC_089212.1, read as the reverse complement.
CCTCCAGCACCTTGTTCCTCATGAACACTGACATGTGTGTTGAAAAGTCTCGAATTGGGCATTTAACCTCCTGCCCTGCAGCTCGTAGCCACAGTTGGTAGCAGGTCAGACATATGCGCCTGCTGCACTGCGGTACAAGAAACCACTGCATGCCTTCCTAATGCTGATTTTTCAGCCTCACCGGTTTTTGATCTTTTGTTTAATAGTTTTTGTTTTGTTTCAGCAAATCTTCAGGAAGAAAAAAAAAAAGGCCTAAGTAAACCTCATGTTATTTCAACTGAATTTGATATACGATTCAAGAGTTCAGATACAGTAATTACAAGCCCTCCGTGCTCCTGCTGTAAGCGCTGAAATATAAATAAACATAATAAGTACTGTCAAAAAAACAAAAACAAATCAGGACAACTAAAAAGCCTGAATTACATGCCTGTTTCCGTGTGTATGTATTTGTGTACATGCGCATTGTGTGTGTGTCTGCCCTGTGATTCTCCGGATGAGCTGGAAATTTACAACACAGGTTTTACAGTAAGCCCTGGCCAAAACTGTAATTCTTCCTCCCCTTTTAGCTCTCAGTCCTCCCCCTTAGGTTCACTCTATCAAGATGAACAGCATTTAGGCCAGTGCAGTAATCATAATGTAATTTGTTGCGCTCCTGGGCCAATTTGTGTCGATTTTGAAAGGAAATATCCCGTGCCTGCCTGGTGGCCACGCGAGAGCATGTTTGAAGGCTTTAATTAGGGAAGTTCAGATTTATAGACACTTTGTATTATTTCTGATCCTGAGCGATCGCAGGATGACTCGCTCAGAGAGAAGAGCGCTGGCAGAAGACAAGGAAAATTTGATAATGACAAACAAAACTGAATGAAAGGTCATGTTAAGAATTTGTTTACCATTTCATTATCATTTTGGAATCATAGAGTTGTGCAGTGAAATGGCTGCGGACAAAAATGTCACAGTCTGGAAAGAGCTTGTACAGAACATTGTGCACCAGCTTGGTAGTAACGAGGGCAAGGGATCAAGATGTAAAAGAAGCTGCCTGGATGTACAGTGGCGCTGTGTTGTGTTAATGTTCATTGTTTGGTAGAGCAACATTCCTCAAAGTTATTTTTCGGAGTTAATGTGGCTTAGATTTTTTATAAAATCACATTTTCAAGTATTGTTGCAATTTTGATGTCAAATTATTGAAAAGAGTCTTTAATGTCAAAAGCTTTTATTAAAAAAGAGGTAGATGTTTCTCTTTGTTCTTTTCCATCCAATATACATCCTCGTATTTGTGTTCATTTAAAGGGAAGAAGTACTTCATAGTTGATTTAGCATAGCTTAGTTGTAGCCTGCAGCTGTACTTCTTTAGACACCGTGGGCATTGCTGAGTTTGTACTCGGAAACAATTTAAACAGAACTTGAAAACCATCCTGTTTTTGCTGCAGTGTGATAACATTTTCCTTCTCTGAAACGATAGTCTAACTTTTAATGTTTACCTCCTCCCATAAAGGACTTCTTTTTTATTTTTTGGGGAATTATTGATCTTAATAAATAATGCAATAAAACTCATATTTACATGTAGCTGTGCATACCAAAAACAGCCTTGATAACTGGTGGTTAGTTCTGGTTGAAAAGCACAGAGCTGACTGCAGACAAGAGGCAGTGTGTTATGAACTGCCACAATAACCCCAACTGAATTTCTAAATGTGTCTGAATTATATGTCCAAAGATTTATCCTGAAAACCAAACTAATACTGGCTTATCCAACATGTATTAAAGGATGAATGCTACATTTACAAAGCTTTAATTGTGATATCCAGTTTGTTGCTGCATGCTTTGCTTTATTGCTGCCGATGTGTGTTCTGCTACTGAAATACTTTAAATATTAATTTAATACTGTTTATTGGTTTAATATTTTGTATATCAACCAATATTTAGCAGTACTCTGAAACCTAGCCTTCTGGTTTAGGGTTGATGCTCAAACAAAATGTTGATACTTGATCATTTTTAATAATCAATACTATAGGTAAAAATAAATAAGTTTTTTAAACAGCGAAAGATTTTGAATCATTCAGTACAATTTTAATAAAAGCTGCTGCAAGCTAAAGAGAGAGCACCGTCTAATTTGCACAAGTATTTGTTGAATGAAGACAGTTTGCTAAGTTTTCTTGCAATTTTTGTCAATTAAAATGAAATAAATTATTCAACATAGGGCCCTATGACTTCAGACTTACATCTGTGCTGCTGTACATGAAACAGGGATTGATTTTGTTTGATTTCTACAAGTTTCATGTCTGAGTTCAAAACTCTATTTTGGTTATTCTGGTTTATTGTGGCATATTATGGAGATATTGCAATTTTTGTGAATAAAAGGTTTGAATCAAAAGTCAGAGCTAATCATGAATGACATCTGTATTTAAAGAACCCAAATATTGTATGAATATGATGACTCAGACTAGAGGGCAGAAGAGAGCCATATTTGTGCTTTTAATCTTGCCTTAGAAATGTATTCAGCTTAAGAAATGAGCTGCTTCCATCTGGCACTTTGAAAGCACAGTAAAGTAGGTGGATTTTAAGGTTATACAAAGATGGATAACTTTACTGATCCTTTCACATGTACGCACAAAATGATTTCACTTAAGCATGACATAAAGCTCTGAAAATATGAGATAATCCCTACACATCTGTGTTTAGTTATCTGCAGGTATTGCTGGAAATGTTAATACAACCAGTAAGAAATACTTATTTATTCTGATCTGCCGCCAAGCTTTCATTCAGCACACTGATTCTTCAAATTGTTTCATCCCACAGTGAGATTTAAATCATGACTCAGACGCAACACAGGCGGCGTTTCCTATGGCCTATGTGAGTTTTAAAACAGGAGTTCACACTGGGATGCGTTTAGTGGAACGGAGACCACACAGGGCGATCAGCAGTATTTGGAGCAGGTACACGAGGAGGGGGAGGCAGTGGCCGAGAAACGGGACAGAGAGGAAGGTTTAGTTATCAGCTGCAGTCTGAGGTCTGACGGAGCGAGCGCTCAGCTGGGCAGCTCTGTAATCACAGGCTCTGACAGATGCTTTCTCGATAAGAATCCCCCAGAAGCTTTGCAGGGAACACACAGGCGGCCAGCTGTTTCCATACTGAGGCATTGATGTTCATTTCTTCAAAAGGAGGATGTGAATCCAACAATAGCTGTAGCAGAGCCTGTGTCTCTTCAGGGCATGGACACGTCTCCCTCAAGTCTGGTGGTTCATATGTATTATAGCAGGTGATCTTTATGTTTTTTTCTTTATTTTTCCAATTTGTAATTTATCTGTAGGTTGTTGGTTTTTTTTCCAAGGTTTGCACATGTGTTAGAGGGGGAATTATCAGTCAAAGATTTTCCTTTACCCCACAAGAAGAAGCCCTTTTTTTCGAGCTCCATTGGTGTTCTGGTCTTTCCTGAATTGCGGTCCTCTCGGGTGTGTTTCATAATGATACTTGGACCGTTGCAGCCTGATGTATAGCACCCAGGGGAGAATCTGCACTCTGCACCAATCTATCAGTAGCCCAATCCAGGAGGAAGGCAGAATGACATAGTCAGGCCCCCCATCATATTCCAAATGTACTTTAAATAGATGGCGTGTTTTGTTTTCTTCTTTTCCATGAAGGAAACTTCTTGAGTGATCATATACAGGCCTTTTGGAGTTTTGCAGATGTTTTGATTGTGATTACTTGAGGAAATGTTTTGTTAGTAAAAATTGTTCTATTTAATTGTAGTTCTTCAGTAATTTGTAAGCTGCTGGATACACAAAGTTATACATGGATATTAGACCACCAGTTGTTGGTACTTAATCTCAAGTGTTTTTGGATATATATGTCTTTCATCACAATTGTCTGATGTATAATGTTTATTATCTTAACTGTAATAATGACAAAAATATTATTACCCATTCTAATTTTATCAAACATTTCCTTCTATTTTGATACAATAACAATGCAGCTTGGTTTTTCTAAAGTGAAAAGGAGACAAGGTAATTACCCTTTGGGCAATTAGAGAAAGGAGCTGAGGGAGTAAGAAAGTCATTTTCTAACCCAAACATCCTGGTCCGAGGGGCCGGAGCGGCTGGTCAGCCTCCTGGAGGCCGATGGCTGGCTCACGGGGAGCCGTTTGCGTGGGGAAGTGGATCAGGGTTTGTTTTCTTTTTCTGGAGGCAGGCCTCTGAAACCTCTGCCAGATTAACAGCACCTGAAACACAGCAGCTCTCCCATCGCCAACAGCAGAGGGAGTGATTTACTGTACTTGCTAAGGTGTGCTTGTGTGCATGAAATCCTGTTACTCAGCTTCATCACACTGTGAGCCATACAGTGTATCACGGAGGAGGGTGCATGAAGGTGGTTGAGGCCCCCAAAAAATGTTGTTTCTCTTTTTTTGGCAGTTTAAAAATACATGTGTAGACTTATAAACAGGCACAACCCACATAAAATGTCATAAACTGGAGGCATACAAAATATAGCAACTTAATGAGGACACATGAATGGGAAAAAAAATATGGTTCTTGTAGTTCACCTGTACTGTAATCTTTAATCTTGCTTTTTTCCATTTTGCTATCACATCAATTTTTCATTATGTATTTTACACAAGGAAACATGCAGAACCAGCCCAGAAAGAAAGGAAAATCTTAGTTTAATTTAAGTTTAGATGACATTAACAAAGGTGGAAAACAACTACAAAGTGTTAGCGATAATGCAATAAAGTTAGTAATAATTTCCATAATGGTCAGTGATGAGGGCTAGCACAGGAGTCAAGATGTTAAGGTGACATCATTCTAACAACAAACCCACAGGAGCAATAGAAACGGAATAGTAAAATAATAATAAAATATTATTATAAAAATAATAATTTTAGTAAAATAACCTAAAATTATACATCCAAAAACGGGTTTAATAAGTCTGCTTAAAACACATCGGACTTGTAATTACAACAGAAAGCTTTTGAAACAGAGATAACTGCACTCTTGTTCGAATGTTGGAAAAATAGTGCAATTCGTCAAATTTGTTGCTGGGATTGGACAAAATTGCAAGATCGTGAAATATGAAGGGATTTGGTTGCAAAAGCACATTTGTTTATGTCTCTAACAAACAGACAGAGAGCAGAGGAGGTGACACTGTCTAAATGTGCAATGTTTCTGTACCTGTGCAGGAGTTTCCATGCAATTTTATGGTGAGTGAAAAAAAGACATGACCCTCTACAGGATGCCTAGGAGTTATATTTTTTGTTGCTGTGGCATCTCTATTATTATAATTTTAAAAATAAGAGTTTAAAATGGTGGTTAAGTGGTATTGTAACAACCTCACTACACCTGGTCTATATTGCCAGCTTTACATCCCAACTTACGACAGGACTTACACATAACTAGTGCAACAGGCATCTGGTCTCAACTGATTCCTGTGTTTGTTTTACCCATCCATCCATCCATCCATCCCAACCACTTCCTGGTTCAGACTTTCCCCCTCTTTCTGGTATGTCAGCTGACTTCATGTTTTGCTTTGCTCCTCTTTGAGGTAACAGTTTGAGGATATTTGGTAAACAGATTTTATATCTGAGGAATATTTTCTCTTTTAATACTTTTATAGAGAATATTTTATATACCAAACAATAAATGGAGAAAGTAATTAGCCGATTAATCAATATCTAAGTTACTCAACCGTATCTGAGATGTCAGGATTGAGTAAACATACATGGTGGCTGGATTTTTTTTGGTTTGTATTTTGATATCCTTTATTAATCCCTGAGGGAAATTAGGTTTACACTCTGTTATTTGGGACATGCTTCTCACACACATAGGCCTGAATCACACGCATGCACAAACCAGACCTGTGGACATGCAATGGTGGAGAGATGTCAGAGTGGGGCTGCTACAAGCTGCTAAGCAGAGAGCGCACCAGAGCAGTTGGGGGTTCGGTGCCTTGCTCAAGAGCACCTCTGCACTGCTCGGGAAGTGCCATGGCACCTCTCCAGCTTGCCAGACCAATTTCCAGATTTGGTCCACACCGGGACTTGAACTGGTGACCCTCCGGGTGACTTGACTGCAGAGAGTGCAGACAACTGCTTTGGTCGTTGAAAAAAAGAATGCATCCAAAAAAACAGACAGACAAAATTAGAAGTGGGCCATGATGAGAGGCAACATACAGAGAGAGAAAAAACCCAGAAATTATGAGAGTTCTGGCATTTTCAGCTCTCCTTCAGATCCATTTTTGAATTTGATCTGAGCATCAGTCTGTGAGCTGAGTCACAGCACTGACAGTGTGGGCCAGAGAGCAGTTCAGAAGCTTAACAGCTTGCGAAGGATGCCGATCAGGAGAGAAACGGGGCAGAAAGCTCTGCATAGAAAAAATGCGAAAAATTGAGCTTTGTGGGAAAAGGGCGTTTTTGCATGTAGGTGGACCAAACTCCATTTAATCCGAGGCCCATTGAGCTGACTATATGACAAACATAATCCAGTTATAAGTCATTCTAAAGAAGCCAATCCCCCTCCTTTTTTAGAGTTGTGTATATAGTACTGAGCTTTTAATGTGTCCTGTGAAAAGACAGAGAAGAAGGAGTTCATATTTGCATTCACAACTGGATGAGAATTACTGTTGGCTTCCTTACAAGAATCTTTAATGAGCAAACGCTGGATGAGATCATTTTGAGGTTTGGAGGGAATTAGCTTGATTAGAATAACCCCTCACTCTCACCTTGGCTCAGGAATCCCACTGCTCTAGAATCTGCCTGTCAAATCCTCTCATACCCCCTATAGTATCTGAGTCGTCTCAACCCTCCACTGTGGTGTGTATGTGGATAAGTACATTTTCAAAGTGTTAGAAATATGAACACTTGTGTTGACATTTCGTTTAGCCATTTTGTTATTTTATTGAACGTTTTTAGCTGTTAACAGAGAGCTGGGTTTATTTGTCATGGTTCCTTCTTCTCTGGGATGAGTGAGGCTCACCATCGGCTCCCTAAAAACAACAAGCCTCGCCTGCCAAACTTCCCAGATAATTAGTGAAGCATTTCACACTCTGCACAACATAAAAAAGGAAATGGAAAATTGACAAATTAGGCATGGTCCGCATAGAGTTAGAAGGTTTTCTTCTGGAGTGGATACTTGGTGGAGCTCCAATGCAGCACATGGTCACTCTAAGAAGCTTGCTGTATAAGTTGGGCCAATTTTCACCAATCAGCAGTACTGTGGGTTTTTTAATGCCCTGTTTTGATACCTAATGAGAGATTTCTTTTTTATTCTGATCAGCTGATATAGTTTAATATAGAGCCCTCATTACTGATTACAAGAACAGGGATGACTATGATAATCAGTGGCTTAATTGTATCTTAATGCAACCTTAGCATGCATTGAATGGGAATTTTTGGCAGAAATAACTTTTTTTAAATGTGGTTACTGCATATCATGTGTGGCTGAGACAGGCTCTTAGAACAGTCTACTACAAAGTCTGAATGTGAACTTTTTTGACTGCCAGGCAATTTACATTCTCATTATTACCAAAATGATGTTTCTCACTGATGTCAGCAAAATCCTGAGCATGCATTGTTTATGCTTCATCAGATATACAATTACTGTATATCTGATTGTGTAAAATAATTTGAGTCATTGCTTTGATGAACAGCTGAACTGCAGAAAAATTTGGCACATCATGATTAAAAAAAAATAGGCATTATAAAATGTCCCACTCAAAAATCAATGTACTATGATATGCGAAACACTATGGACATGTGGAATGTATTGTGATTTATCCACAAAGCCTGTTTTAATTGCACTTTGTGCATTATTACATCACCTGTTAAGTATTAGCTAAGGATTTGATTTTTTTCTAGTGCCCCCTCTGTTTTCTTTTAAAACTACAAATGAAATCCAGGCATAAAAAAAAAACAATGGAAATACAGTAAATTGTAAAAGTAAGTCCTCCGACCTGTACTAGCAAGAAGATCAGATCTTCAACTTGACCCTGATTAAGCACACCTTCTTACACAAAGTAGCAATCTGTGTCAGTGGCAAATGTTTTTTATATGCTTTGTTTACATTTTTGTACCCTGTAGTTTCTTGAAAAACACAAGTTTAAAATTTTGAAACATCAACAGTTTGTTTGTAGATTCATGAATGTTAGTCTCCGTGGCTTATTTGGTAATTTACCCAGAATCGATACATATTTGACTGCCTTACGAGCCTTAATTTGCGGACAAGCTAAATTTGGGCCTGTAGTATAGATTTCCCATCTGATTTTGTTGTATGCACATTTATGCTTACTTTTTCTACAGAAAAAGATGACGCAGATAATGCATTCTTTGATTTATAAACATTTTATAATAATGTTTTTCTAGCAAGGTGCACCTCAACTCCACTGTTTACAATGTTCTCAACACTGACTGTAACACACAGAGCATTACAGCATCATAGCTGAGTGCACATGGGTAGTGTGGAATAGTGTGTTGTAAAAAGGTACTGTATATTCAGGCTCTATCCTTAACTGAAGTGATATGGTTAAAGACAGGCAGCCTTCAGAATATCTTTGCACAATCATATTTGTGCCTAATGACATTGGAAAACTATATTTTTGTTCCAGATGATAGAAATCATTGAATATGTTGCTATATAAGTGAGTTGTTTCCCTCTAAAGTCAATATCAGTATCAGTCTCAAAAGTCAATTGTTGGTTGAGTTCTAGTTCTACTCTATGTATCTCATAAGGTTATGTATATAATGACAAAAACATGAAATCATCCTTTTAAAAGACTTGTCTTAATGTAGTTTTTGTAAGTGCAAACACATGCAACTTTTGCAAAAAAAAAACATGACAAGTTGCTCCTACACACACACACACACACACACACACACACACACACACACACACACACACACACACACACACACACACACACACACACACACACTGTGATCCTGATCACCAAACTGTCACTGAGTCTGCCGCAGCACTCTTGAGAGTTGAACTTGACTGAAACATATGTCTTCAATTTTAATAGCTCTCCATTCCCCCAGATGGCCTGAAGGGGGGGGAGGTTGCCTGAGAAGCTGCGTTTCATGTAAGAATAATTTGTGCTAAGTAGCTGGGCGATCTGTTTGTTACGCTAGAGCTGACAGTTTGTTTATGTTTCTTGAGGAGTATGATGGATGGGGCAGGAGTTGATGCTAATTAGACTAAATTGTTGCGAAGAATGCTGAGGGTCTGCACTGCACTGCTGAGGCCAGTTTCCATTGTTCCTGCGTCTTCGCACTTCGGGCATAATTGAATGGAGCTTGGGCCCATTCATCATGGTCGTGGGGGGGGGGGGGGGGGGGGTCCAGGGCAGGAAACTTAGTACTGGACCTAGATGGAGAGATTTGGAGAGAGGTACTGTGGGTGACAGAGGAAATGATGGCCATTGGAGAAAGAAGATGTAACTCTGTTTTTCTAGGAGGCTGTTTAGTAGAGACACCACCTGAGTCAAACTAGCCATGAAATTAGTGTTTACTCAGCGATGGAGAGTAGAAGCAGCAGAACACCTCTCCTCCAGCCTGATGCACTCGGTCAGCTATCAAAGATATCCATTAGGGAAGGTGTCACTGCATGTGTGTGTGCCTCTTCAATGAATGCCATATTAACTCTCCCCTGACAAGACTTTCCTGCAATATTGCTATAATTAAAATTAAAAGTCACCACCAGTATTTGCAAACAATCTGGGGATCTTTTCTGCAGTTAGATTTAAAACAAAGCATTTTTAAGGCAGTTGATGCACATGGTTTCTTCTATAATGAACAAAACAATCTTTCACCTGTTAGATCCTCAAACACAAACGATAGCCTCAGTAGTGTTCACTTGTGGCATAATAAGGGATGAATGGAAGAAACAGAAAAAATTACTACCGTATTTTCCGCACTATAAGGCGCACCGGATTATAAGGCGCACCTTCAATGAATGGCCTATTTTAGAACTGTTTTCATACATAGGGCGCACCGGATTATAAGGCGCATAGAATAGAACGTGTTTACAACTGAACAAGGCTGGGAGATATTGTGAATATATAAATAGTAGTGCATTCACAATAACTCAACGTTGTTCAAACGTTAATGTGCATATTCACAATATCTCCCAGCCTTGTTCAGTTGTAAACACGTAAAAGAAACACAGTCTGATACCGCTAATTCAAACGTTAGTGCATAACTCAACATTGTTCAGTTACGTATAACACGTAAAGCTCACTTTTTCAGTTCATTCCCCGTCCACGAATCCGTCGAATTCTTCTTCTTCAGTGTCCAAATTGAACAGTTGGGCGAGTACGGCATCCAACATGCCCGGCTCCCTCTCGTCATTATCCGAGTCAGTGTCGCTGAGCGCCGTGTACAACCAGTATGGATCAACCAATTAACCAATTGATCCATATATAAGGTGCTCCGGATTATAAGGCGCTCTGTCGTTTTTTGAGAAAATTAAAGGCTTTTAAGTGCGCCTTATAGTGCGGAAAATACGGTAGATCAATTATGAGGTATAATCACTGCATGCCCAGTTGTGTACTGAGTTTATTGTGTTAGGATTTTGGAAGTAAATTTAGTTGAAATTATTGCATTGTTTTAAAGGTCGTCAATATTTCCTATTTTACTTCCTCATTATGAACAAGGGCAAAGCTGAAACTTTACAATACATGACCTAAAAGCAACACTTGACCGCCCCATCGCTGTCTGAATGATTTTCTTGTTTCTGAAACTTAATAACCCTCCATTTATAACACAGACTCGCTTCCTTTCTCCGAGCACAATCTAAAAAGCCCAGATGATAAACATTATTACTGGGTTAAACTCTGCCTTAGGGCTGGAAGATATACACCAAAAGTCATATCTCGATATCTTTGAGCTGAATGGTGATACTTGATATGTATCTTGATATTTTATTTCTGTCAAAAAATAACAAAAATAAAGTCAGTTGAAAGTTAATTCAACATTGGCAGCGCAGGTGATGGGTTTTCATTTTATTCAATGTGTGTGCTTCCACTGGGTCCGCTGCGCTGCGCCTCAGCTCCGGCAGTCCGGTGCCCTCCACAGCAGATGCGTAGGTTTCTATTTTTGCCGGATGCCAGAGCCCGCCGCATCAATTTAGCACAGAATAAAACCAAGCAGGACAGGAAGTCAGACACCGATACAACATTAAAACATCCGGTTAATTTTCAAAACAAAAGGTACTCAGTTTTAACGGTTCAGAAAAATGACCGTTTGTGTGTTTGTTTGTGTTTATAAGATTTATATAGAGTTTTATACCACATACATTGTATTATCTCGCACTGTCGCGAGTTAGTTTGTTAAATTATCGCGGGAATTCCTTTGTCTCTGCACTCCAGCTGACGGCTGTGCTCTCCGTGCTGCAGACGGAGAACGCAGCCAGTGGGTGTTGATGGACGGGGGTGCACGCCGCCGAAACGGACCGGGGCGGACACGCAATGCACACGTATCTGGTGGAAGTTCGGTGTTAGAGGAGATCTTCTTTTTCTGTTATTTCAACAAACTACATAGCCTGTAAGACCTGCTATGCATTGGTTCTTTCCTCAACCAGTGCACATATGAAACCAACCGTTATGCATACACCTGACTGGCACTATTTCATCATGTAGGAAGGAGTTTATTCCTGCAAGTGAACACATCTGTGTATCCCACATTTGACCTCGTACTCGGTGCCTGGCATGTTGCACCGAGTCTGACAACACAACAAACCTGACCCTCCAAACATGTCCAGTGTTTAACACCCTGGTTCCAAACCATAGAAACAAACCTGACACTGCATCTGCAAGTCATTAACCCTTAAACATGTGTAGTACAACAATGCTGTAAACAACATGATATTGTCACAGTTACTACAAGTGAATGTGTGAAGTTTTACCTAACAGTGAACAGAGCAGGGTCGAGCTGGGTGGAAACCAGCACATGTTCAACCTCACACAGGCTTGACAAGGATTTAAGCCCCCCACGTGTGGCCTAGTTCAGCTTGAGTTAACCTGCAAGTACCTCCAGTGGCCTGCGACGCAATGCAAAAGATTTTTTAAATATACTGTAAAATTGAATATAAAAATATCAAATGCTCATATCAATGTCCAGTCTATTTAAAGTGTTAATTAACAATCCTTTTCACTTTTCCTGTATAATTCATCATTGTGTGTCAGTTTAAATTATAAAACAGTTAACACATGTTTTAGTATATTCATCAATTTCAACATCTTAACTGTTTAGGTATATGTATGCATTTAGATGGCAGCCTGTCAATTCTTTTGTTCCTTGCATTTTCCTACACCATTTACTTAAAAAACAAAATTTTAAGGGTTTTCAGCAGTTCTCCATGGATCCATTTTTGCAAACCTGCACCTGCATGCAATCACAAAGCTCACAACTGGAACAGACATTTAATCCACAATTTATCTCAAAGTCAAGTCTGACATTCTTTACCTGTACATGTGCACTTTCAACATGTAGAAAATTAATTTTAAACATACATTAATTATTTAATGTAATTTATTTGAAAAGTTATTACTACTTTATAACACAATAATCACAAAACAATATCCAACCAGTTAATCATGATTTCCATTGCTGCACCACCTGTACACAGCAAACTCATACAATCACAAATCAATCACAATGCACCACACTTCAAAACAAACAATTTTGTAAGCTGTGTTAGACATATTATAAAGTGGCAATAAACAACATACCAGCACGTTACTTTTAGTTTAGTATTCTATCTACACTTCTTCTGAAATTACCTTTTGCCAATTTATCAAAGGCATTCCAAAAGCTCCTAAGATGAGTTTTTGCTTTTATGAAACACTCTGATTGATGCCTCTTTATGCCTCTTACATAAAAAAACAAGACCATTATCAACAAGATTGACTATTTCTATGTAATTATTTTTGACGCCTGAAACCAGGGGGTAGGTGTAAGACATAGTGAGTAACGGCATGATGAAGAAAAAGACTTTTAGTAACTAATTCCACGACAGATTCTCGATGATTGTAGTGCTGGGCGATATGGCCTAAATTTGATATCACAATATCTTTTTGCCTGATGTCGATATTCGATATGACTCGATATTTATCGTATTAAAGTTGATAAATTTAGCCTATAAAACTGAATCTCCACTGTATTAAAAAAAAAAAGAATCACTGGCCCGACCATTGTAACCGCTGGCCAGCAACTTTTATTTAATTAATTGAGCTCTAATTATAAAATATTGTGTATTTTTCTTGTATCTATTTGCTCATGTTTATTCACCATGCTGGTAACTGTAAGAGTCTACTTAATCTGATATTAATATGAGGCTGTGATAGAGCTGGAATTGTTATGATCACCTTTCTCTCCTTCTGTCTTCTTTACTTTAGGAGCTCTCTTAAGGGTTAAGATGCTTTGTGAATAACGTTTATCTTTACCAGGATCTAGTCTTTTAACTTTAACATGTTCCAGCTCCTCCAGCTGTCTGCCACTGTGGCTCAAACTGTTTTCCGTTCTGTTTTCGTCATGCCCTGCTGTCACTCTCGACTTTTCTGGTGATTTTTTTTTTCTTTGAATGCTGATTTTTAGCTCGGCTTTTGTCGGGATATGATGGTTTTAAAACCGTTTTGCCAAACGTGTGTTTTAGTAGAGAACACCTGCGCTAAAATCGAGTGTAGCAGTGAACGTGCAATCAGCTGGCCCGGACTCTGTCTATCATTCGTCCGGGCCAGCGGGTCAGTTATAATGTCAAGCCCTGCGTTATGTGCCCTTTTTTGGGAAGTAATTCGGCCTCGCTCGCATCTTTCTCTGTAACCTCTGTGTTGGAGGCTACTCAGCGGCAGGAGTGGAGTCTCCTCCGCCCTTTTGTCTCCGCGCAACAACGAAATATCGCGAGAAAACTTTGAAGTAGTTTAAAAAATAAAATCGATGTTCCCTTTTCCATATCAAGCATTAATTAAATATCGATCGAATCGAGCTTCACGATATATCGCCCAGCACTAGATGAGTGACAGACTGCCTTTATGAACCTGGGGTATGTATTATGTCATAAAACAGTACTTACACGAGTACAGGCACAATCAACAAAGAGATGAGAGGTTCCGCTTTGTCCAACGATGGCACCGAGATTATACAAACTGAAAGTTCCTCACAGGGGATTTCAATGTAGTATCACCTATAGGTTAAATAAAGCTTAGTGTTAGCATTTTTGTTAATGTAATGGAGATAGCCATTCTTTTTTTAAAGTGAGTACTAAATAGAAAAAAAGCTACATCTGTATTTTTAGGAGCATAAAAGTCCAGCATGCCTGATGAAATCTGTTCACTGAGATGAGAAGTTGTCTCTGTATTGAACGCTAAACTGTTGAGTCAGGGAGTCTGTGATTTCTTGGCTTGTGAAGAAGATCCCTCTGTATCTTGCGGCTGTAATGCATTGTGGATAATGGAGGCTTCTCTCAGTGGATTTTCTGTTCTCTCCTCTGCAATGGTTTCTTAACTGTCAGAGCAAAATATACTCTTCAACTTGAATACTGAGACACCAAAATCTGACATTTGTTGTTTGTAACATCTCAAGCGTTTCCTCGACCTTGTTTCTCGACATGACTTCATGTTTGCGGTATTTTGGCACCTTCACCGGAATATGGAGAATATACAACCAAACAATGAAATGGAGAAAAGCGAGGTGCTTTGCCAATGTGTATTATTCTTTAGCAGTGTCAGAGTGATTTAGGGAGGACTTTTTCCTTAAACTGTGTTCATGGGGACAATTGGATGTTAAGAGCTGCTGTCTGGGACAGTCCTGACAAAAATGACTAATAATCCTTTGTGTTTTGTCAAATCGATGGAATTTTAAGTCGAAACGAGTAAAGTCCAAATAGGCTGCTTCCTGTCCTTTAAAATATTCTGTATTTTGGATTATTTAGTAGAATTTTAATTATTAAGCATACCTAGCATTTGGGTTATTTCAGATTTTGGAGGTGAAATGTTTAAAAAAGCAGTTTATTCAAACTTTGCCCTTTCTCTACATGCAGGAAGTGATACAGTATGGGTGGGATGTGGGTTAAGGATTTTAAGGATGGGGGGTAGTGTTCAGGGATAGAGAGAGGAAGTGAGTTAGACTCGGATGGGCGAGAGTGAAACCTGAGCATGATTGAGTTAGGGGGAAAGGAGACAGGAGCCCTGAGGCTGCCAGTCGGATGCTGTGTGTGTATACATGGCGCTCTTGTCATGCTGCCCTGTTAGCGTGGGGAGATTGTGATGGAGTTATCTGGCCTGGCCCTCAAACTGGCTTGTCATCTTGTGTATACACAAGGACCTAGCGTTAGTCTGTGTGTATGCTTGCACGGTGCCAGCAACATTACTCACAGGCCTTTTGGGACATGAGCAAAAGCCTTGCCTGGTTCCTTTCCCTCTCGGTTGATATATTCACTGCATCCTCTCAATTCTCAAAAGATGAAGGTTATACAAACAGCGATGGAAATTAGGTCTTAGAGGGTTAAGCTATTACCTTTCTTGGGGGATTCATCCTCACCTGCTTTTTAAATGGTCTGTGACATGGCTGAAAATGGGAACAAATTAAACTGTCCACCATGAAAACAAGCCCTTACCAAAGCTTCATTAATTTTTCATCACTAATAACATGCTCCTAGGCTCAAGACACTTTTTTTTTTTAAACACGTCTCTTCGTGCACAGTGTGCAGATGCCGGTTAAATAGTGGGGAAAAAAAATGTCCCGAAGTGAACGCAGTATGGAGCCGCTGCTTCACACTGCAGCGGCACTAAGCAGAAGCAGATGTTATAAAGTTTACATAAATCAGAACATTATTTTCCTGTTTCCATTGCATTCTTCTAAACACTTAGCGAACAAGCTTTGAAGTCACCCAAGAAATCTAGTCTGCGGGAGAAACGATAGGATCTCCTGAAGCAATGGAGCCAGAGTGAGGGGGTCTGAGCAAGGGGGTAGGAGTGGGGCGGGGAAGATGAGGAGGAGCCAAGTACAGTTTGATGAAGTTTTGTTTAAGGCTTAATTTTTCAGGTCAAGATTTTTTCGCTTTCTCATGATTGAAGGTTGAATCATGTGATAAAGACTTGTTAGCACATCTCGAGGGCTCTTTCAAACGTTTTCCCAGGTTGCGATGTGATCTGGGATGCAGGAGGGAGATAAGCTGTGTTTAGGCAGGTCTGCTGTGGGTCGATCATAACAGCAGATAAACTCGACCGACTGTGTTGGATAGCCTGACCGCAGGCCGGGTGTAGGACCGCCAGGAGCCCACATTTGGTCCCTGTAATGCATTGCCAAATTTATAATAGACCTTCCAACTACATGAGTAATATGGCTGCCTGGCAGGCATGTCCATATTGGAAGCCTTAACATAAGTCTCCTATCATGCATCAATCTTGCACCTATCCTGCCTTAGCTCTTTCTTAAATGTTCTCAAATAGCTGAACGGTCATGTCAATGTAATGCAAACCGCGTGTGTCTTGATCAAAGTGTTTGCAACATCAGTCTTTACATCCCCTGGATAAAGAGATACACGTTTCCTTTTCTAAACATTTTAAGGGGATAGAGAAGCAACGAAGCAGCGGCGTGGCAAGCTTTCAATAAAACGTGTGACTTCTAAGCAACTGCATCTGCAGCCTATTAGGGCTCAAGCATGCTCTCGCAGGTTAACCAACTCGTCATGTTACCCCGATTGACTGAGTCTCCTGAGAACCAAATGGATCGCAGTGGGCTGAGATTTAAAAGACGCAGAGGAGCTTCATCATCTTGAGCTGTGTTAGACTTCAATGTCACCATCAGTTGGTTTTGATTTAGCTGTGCAAATCACCCTTGTTAGCATGCATTAGCAGCGCAGGAGAATACAAATGCCTTGTACTGCTCCTTTGGCGTTCCAAGCTAATCTGCCTCCTCTCAGCCCTTGTTGTGCGCTAATACAGAGTGGCATATGAATCATACACACAATGCATGTCTTCATCCGACCTCTGCAGACAGGACCTCACAGGACAGCCACTTTGGCATTTCCTGCTCTCTCATCTTCAAGGCTTAGCAGAGACATGCACTCTCCCTGTCTGAGCGTAATTCAATAGAGAGTTTGACAATCACAATTAGAGAAAGGGCAAAGGAGCTTGGCAGCTTTCCTTTTTCGTTATATGGAATTACCAAACTGTGCCCGGCTATCCGCCCACACGTGCTGGATTCATGCAGTGATGCATCTCTGTTGGTCTCGACCCAAAAGACCCCCTTCTGCAAAACAAAGTGCCTGCAGAGAGCTTTGGAAGATTGCCAGGCTGGATTGCCACTGAAAACCCTTGAGAACTTCTCTCAGGCTGCAAGTCTGAAGATTTCTACATGTGTGTGAGTAGGTAAGGGCTCTACCTCAGCGTCTGATGAACGCTGAGGTAAAGGATGAATGAGGGAAAGGATGATGTATATGTATAAAGTAGACCTGCAGGTATTTCCGTCCAAGACTGCTTTTTTTCCCCTCTTTGTTTGCCTTGTTTCTTCTCCACACACTCCACTATTTTCATTGGCTGCACAGCCGATGATGCTGCAACACTGGAAAACGACTGGTGTGATTTTTACAGGAGGACAGGGAACATGGGTCATAAAACTCGCCTCCATTTTCCACAGCTAGAAAAAAAACTCATCCTCCCCCTCTTCACCTCTCCTGTCAAAGCACAAGATCTCTGTGGGAAGTCTGTATCACACAGAAGCGTGTGTGGGAGAGCGAAGATGTGCGCACACACACACACACACACACACACACACACACACACACACACACACACACACACACACACACACACACACACACACACACACACACACACACACACACACACACACACACACACACAAGGAGGTCTTACTTCAGACTAGTCAAGCTCATTTGCACTCCACAAAAAACACACACTGCTGCATTCTGACATGATGTCATGATCGGAATACTTGTCAGTGAGTTTAATGTTTTTTTGCTGTGATGGACAGTGAAGGGAATCTCAGGGGACTAGAGAACAACAAATAGCTGTTCTGAACTTAGGTCCCCTGGGAGGGAGGAGCCCTAATTAATTAATCCTCCCCCAACAAGATTCCTCACCTGCCAGATAGGTTGGCTGTCCAGCTCCTTGCCCTTCATAAGCCCTTTCTTTAACTTTCTTTTTTTCTGCATGCATGCACATGCAAATTGTGTGTAATGAAATGATGTACTTCAACATCCTCTAGAATAGAAGGTTTCTATTTTTTGTATTAATATCGATGCTCTAAGGCAGCAGGCAAGGTCTGCTTTCATAAGGGGGAGGCATAAATCACTATTGAATGTAATTGCTAAACTGCTCAGACTTTTGGGAATTCTTGAATTTAGATAATGTGAGATTTGGCACCGGAGCAGTTAAACAGGAGGGGAAGAAATGTAACTTAGCTTCAACATAACATGGACCGTTTTGTTTTCATAGGCATATTTACTTACGCTATACATATTTACTTACTTTACGCTATATAAATCTAATTTATTATTATTATTATTATTACTTCACAAAGTTAAAACATATACCATAATGTATTTTAAATACTCTAATATTAGAAGTAGATGTGATCAGTGGGGAAAGTAAAGGTAAAGAAATGATCGTACATTTTGTACATGCACCCAAACTATGCCACCCCTGCATAAATCAGATGGACAGCCCCAGACAAAAAATGTCTGAATTCTGCCCTGCTTTTTAATCTGGTGTTCTTACAAACACACCATTTTACTTCGGCCAGCAACAGGAGTTCAAGGGTTTTTTCGATGGACAGAGGGGGCAAGTTGAAAAAAAAGGGACTCAACTTCCACCCAGGTAAAATTTTGATAACTTCTCAAATATGTATGAGCATCATTCCGTGACCATCAGCACCCTGTACGCCTGTTATTCCACTCTGTAACTCAGCTTTAGCAGAAGGCAAAGACCTCCAGTTATGTATCGTCACAGAGTGCTGTGCCCAGGTTGAAATATTTCTAACTTCTGGCAGTGTGAACTAAAGGCGCCCACCAACAAGGGCTGCACTCAGCATGACTCAGATACACTCTTGCATAGCTCATGAATACAGCAGCACTCACCGTATCTGAAAGCTGCTTTAGTTAATAACCCCCATAATGGTAAAAAGAAGCACACTTTTCTTTAGGAGACAGTGGTCTCTGATTTCACAATTGAATTTAATCCTTTGTGAATGGTGGAAAACCTTGCCTAACCTCACCCACAGGTCAGATGACCAATGAGGATAAATTCTGTACCTACTTGCGTGCATGTGTAGTGGGGGTGTGTGTGTGCAGGCCTGCTTAGGATAGTCGGAAGTCTACGACAGGAAACCTCTCACTTTGCGTGCTGTTTTTGGGTGTGAGGGAGGGGAAACATGGGGGGAAAGATGGCCCTGTAGGACCCAAGCCAAACCACAAAAGTTTAAGTAAATATTGAGGGAGGGGGGGAATAGCCCTGGTGGTCTGGGTTCCCCCTAGTCCCTTGATGTTTTCTCACTCCTCTGCCCTTGTTTGGACAACAGTGTGCTGTGTTGTGCGATGTCCCAGTGGCCAAGTCTCGTAGTTTTCTTTGCTTGAGAATACACTACTGTACATTCACGATGCATGGGTATAAAATCAGGCTAATTTCATGCTGTCACTGGTCTCTGTCAATGCATTTACAGAGACAGGGTGAGGCAGGAAAAACACACTGATGTATGCACTCTTTTCCATAGAGACCCTCCAATTTAAGTACATAAATATATTTCTTGTACTGTGCTTCTTTAACCTGTCAGGTTTTTGGTCACGTAGCTTGATGAAAAGAAAATGAAAGCTTTGTAATTGCACAGTAACACACTTCTGTGTATTTATAGCACTACGGGGTACGATCAGTGAAAAACATAATTTGGATTCATGTCTGTCTTCATCACCAAAAACAGCCTTGATAATGGTCAGTGGTGTGTTTTCCACATTGGTTGCACCGTTTTCAATTTTTAAAACAGCTCATGCGTGCTAAACATCTGAAGTTAGTTGCTGCTGAAGAATCTCTTCACACCCAGCATTCCAGCCTTAATGTCCAACTGCTTTTCTGCGTAATTAAAAGCAGACCAATTTGCCTCTCAAAAAGTTCACACCGTAGTATGGCTATGTGTAATTGGGCCTCAGGATCTGTGCCTGAACTCCACACGGCTGAGAATCATCTCATGTATCTTGCTCATTAGCGATGTCTTAAAATATGTTGGTTTATTTCTGGACATTTTGTATCGGTGACGCTATCTTCCTATTTATGTCAGCTTAATAGCAGCAGTTGCTCAGTCTGTAGGGACTTGGATTGGGAATTGGAGGGTCTGGATGCTGGAGACGTGCCAGGTAACTTCCCGATTACTGCCGATGTGCCCTAGCAAGGCACTGAAACCCCAACATCTCTGGCTCGCTCCCAGTGTAGCAGCCCCACTCGGACATCTCTCCATTAGTGCATGTTCGTCGGCCCTGTTTGTGCATGGGTATGTGAGTAGAATGTCTCTTAATAACAGAGTATAAATCAAAATTAATCCTCTGGTAGAAAAAAAGTATATACAAATATTGTGTGCAAGCAATGTCAGTACAAATACAAGAGATTCGATGACTAATAAAAGGGATTTCTTAAAGGAAGAATATGCAATATTTCACAATTAAATGTAGCAGAAATCAAGTATATCCTCTGAAAATAACTGCGAGTAATGACTGTCTACAATGAGTGTGACACCCGAGTCCCACTGTCTGGGATGCTTACCGAGCGTTCCCAGCCGTATCCACAGCGTGTTTACATGGACGGGACGGCCGGCCGGCTCATCCCCTCGCGTATATAAGTTGTTTAATTGAGGGACTAGAGAAAAGAAGAATAACATACTGTACTCACTGCTTACTTGTCATGTAAGCATTTTTAGGTCATGGTCATTTTTGTGTAAATATACATGCAGTGTGAAGATCCGAGCAAAATAAAGAGTGCTAGCATTACCATGCTAACAAAACAATGCAGATCAGGTTTTTTGGTTTCATGCTGGTGCTCAAGGGCGACATCTACTGGGTTAACAAGTTGTATATTCTTCCTTTAAGTGGTAAGTGATCCAATAGTGGGCAGGTTGGTTTAAAAGAGCATGATGTTGATTGGATCAAATTATCTGCTGGTTTAGTTATATTTAATGTCAAGTCTAACTGATTTATTATTTGTATTATGAATTTACAAGATTAGTTTTAGACCATGAAATTGTGCAAAATTGAAATAAATTCATCAGTGTATACCAAAGCCCAAGATCTAAAAACATCTTGTTTTGTCCACAACCTTTGAGACCTAATTACTGTTAAAAACAAAGAATACAGATCATTTTTACAGTTAAAAATCTGAAGATTAAAGAATCACATGTTTTGCCCTCTTAAAAAATACTCCAATCAGTTACTATATCATCAAAATAGTTGGTGGTTAATTTATTAGTTTGCAGCTTGTCTGTTAATGGTTGCAGCTGTATAATTGCATTGGTTGTAATCTCGGCCTTGTGGAAGAACCAGCTGTAGTAATTTAATGAAGACAAAGTAACAAACTGTAACAGATGAAGAGCCTCTAGGTACTCTACAAGAGGACAGGCTAACCTGTACCAAACATGGAAATCATGTTGGCTTGTAGACTCGCACTTTTTTAATATAAATAATGATATGAAAGATACTGAAGTGTGATGAATTTACAATGCCTGAAATAGATACAAATGATGAAAAGCTATATTTGAAGTGATGTTTTGGACCTTTTCCCCACCACAACTTAATTGCAGCTAGTTAAAGCAAATCAGCCACTTTAATGATTTGTACAGAGGATAATAGTCGTGGAGATGTTGTCTTTCATACAGCTTTTGTTTCTCTGTTTTTAGGTGAGATCAGTTTTGAAAATATGAAATATGTCATGAAAATGACAGTATGACCACTGAGGGACACAACACATGTTTATTTTTGCCTTTTACAAATTTCTCAAAGTTAAACAGTATGCAGTACACTTTCATGTTCTCCTTACATTGTTTACATATTGTGTCATACATAATATGAATGGATTCATATTTTGGACAGTTTGTATTGAAGAGTTAAGCAACTTGTTTTATCTTGATTGACTTGTATCAAAACACCTTCCTCTGCAGTGTCCTGCACATAAAATATTTTTTGAACAAAATGTTGTTTGGCATTCAAGTTCTCAAAGATTTGCCATAAAGAATTGTCACAAAAAAAATCAAGATTGCACTCCTTCTGCTGGTATCAGGAGTCAATCAAAGTACCTTGAAACCTAAGATTTTGTATAAAGTTGCTTTTTTTTGTAGAAATTGTATTGAAATAACACCATCTGTTATGCCACTCAGCTGTGTTTTAGACCATTTCAATATATATTTAAATACATGAAACAAGTTTAAGCTTTGACGGTTACTTTGCATACTGACCACAGCGGTCACATGTTTTAGATTCATCGTCAGACTTTTGAAATATCCCTCCCGTGAGGAAATGCTCTTTAAAGCAGGTGTGCATGCCTTGTTGAATGTTTCCCACTGTGATTAAATTGGTATGTTTCAGATTATGTTGTGTTTTTTGGCTCCCCGCCGTGCCGAGGTTCTGTGTGGATTCATTTTGCTGCTCTCTTTTCATGTGCTTCTGGGCCGTGTGTCTTAGCTTGGAGCTGCACAGCCGGAAGATAGGCCCACTTTAGGGAGCCAAAGCTGGACTGCAGCTGTTCACTCATTTTCTTCAATGTGAACTCAGGACACCTTGAATTCATAATGATTGGAACATCTGATAGGATGGGTAAATTAAGAATCCTGCTTTTGATTCAGAGAGGAAGATAGGAAAATGTTTATGATTCCTCAAGTGGCTCAATGTGATTTCCTTAAACAACCAAAGATGAACAGATAAGCTTCCTACTGCTATGTAAAAACTACTGTTCAATCAGCCTTTTGTGATTGGATATTCTTGTTATAGCATGCACTGTAGGTCTAGAAAAGTAATGGAAAAAAAAAAACAATAACTAAAACATCCCAAGGAAAATATTCAAAATATTTGTACATTTCTTTAAACCAGTGTACTGCTTTAACATAATTTCTCATTTTCAACCAGTCAGTTTGCCTTTTGAGGCCACATTAAATGAAAGTCACAGTGTTCATTATTCTTCAAATGGTTACAAATCAAAATGTAAGCCGTTTATACCTAGTAACTGTCAGAAAAATAACATTTTAGCAAAAATCGCAGACAGAATTTTCGCTGAAAATGAACCGTCTCTCCAGGAAAAAAAAAAATCAAAACGGAGGAGAACATGAATAGCAACCCATAACCCATCCTGAACTCTGCCCAATTTTCAGAGTGTTCCTGATGCAGCAAAAGGCCCAGGGCCTCTGCAGCGGAGGCCCTGAAACCTCAGCCCTAAATCTGATGGGTGGATGTAAGAGGAGACGGACGGTAGAATAACAGAACGTGCACTTTGTTCACCCCCAGCCTGCAGTAAAAATCTCAGAGAATTACAGAGTGAGAGACAGTTTAACTCTGGGTCATAAATATGTGTTTGGAACATTTGAGCTTTTTCCCTCCATTTGCGTGTCTTCCCGTTTAGTATGCTATATTTGCCTGTTGTCGTGATATATATGTTGAATTCTGTACAATCTTTTTCATTTACTTTTTTCTACTCTTCCTCACCAAATGTGTATCCATCCACCTGTTTTTCAAGCACAGGAAACAAAGAGCTGCACGGTTGAAATACACCAAACAAGTTTCATGGGCTTTGTTGTCGTGGAAAAGTTAGTTCATCAATCCAAAAAAATAAGATCAACCAAAGGTGCAATGAAATCATGACATGTAATTTCAGAGCTATTTCACACTCAAGAAAAGGTTACCTTTGTTAAACCAGTATTACCAATAACATTACTTCAAAGTGTCGTCTTTGTCCAACAGCAGAAACACCTTTTAATAAAAAGAAGCCTGAATTCAACGTTCATGTAATGACTAACAAGTAAGCAAATGTAGCCCAGAGCCACGTAAAGGAGAGGGATGGAAATAGAACACAAGCATACAATACAATATTTAAGTATGTATATGGGGTTGTTGTATAGATAAGTAAAGGAATTTCATCATTGTTATTGATGTCCAAATACAAAATTGTTATAATTTTCCATAGGTCAACATGATATGACATGACAGTGATGACAATGATAGAATAAATCCTGATATCACAAAGTCTGACACGATTTGATTTAGATTAGATTTCATTCAGTGGCGATCATTATTAGACAATAGGCCCATTTATTACTACATTTGAATAATTATACCAATCTCACAAATAATAAGTAAAATGTGATTTAAAAATGTGAAACTTTGAGACAACATGATGAAAAACTATCCTTTTCAATATTGATAAAAACTATTCTATAGCTTTGCTCAGCAATATATATATATAGCTAATCATAAAATCTATGTATCAATCAATAAAAATGGCTTATCCTTTCTTATTACACCAGTGTAGTGAAAACTCCTTTTAAGGGTGGGATAATGTCTGGCTGAGATGGAAAAAGGCGACTGATAAAAACATCAGATCTTCATCACTCATGTAGAGAACTTCTACTCCGATTAAAGCATCGAACAAATGAAATGCCATACCGGTATTTCCATAGTGTTGCCGTAGTTTGATGTTCAACAGGTCCTCTTTTATTACGTCATCTCCACCAACTGTTTTAATCTAGAAAAATCTGTACAGATTATAAATAGCAGATCTCACTTGTTCATTTCTGCACTCACAGAATTTTGAGTTGAGCACTCAACTTCTTAAGCGGCAGTAGCTCAGTCTGTAGGGACTTGGGTTGGGAACCGGTTCAAGTCCCGGTGCGGACCAAATATGGAAGTTGGTCTGGTAGCTGGAGAGGTGCCAGATCACCTCCTGAGCACTGTCGAGGTGCCCTTGAGCAAACCCCCTCCCCACCATCAGCTCAGGAGCGCCCGCTATGGGCCGCTCCGTTACTCTGGCTTCTCTCCATTAGTGCATGTCCATAGGATCCTGTTTCTGCATGTGTGTGTATATTTCAGCCTATGTGTGTGTTCATGACTTACAGAGTGTAAAAACTGAAATTTCCCCTTGCGGGGATCAATAAAAGTAAATCTTCATACACAGGAGACACACAGGACCACACATCCACACACACTTTCCTGTGATGTCAGTCTTTTTGTCACGTGTGTTTACAGTCATCTTTTCCCTTCAGGCAGTCTTTTTCTTTCTGTCCTTCTCTCTTACACACCTAAACAGACTGTGAGGGGGTGTGTGTGTGTGTGTGTGTGTCTCCCTCCTTCCCTGTTTCCAGCCTGTGGGAGAGTCTCTACCCTAACCGCAGCAGGGTAATAATCACTTAACCCAAATCAGGCGCAATCAGGACGAGTCGGGCTGCAGCTGGGAGGCACCCAACCCATGGGGGCGAGGGGTGGCAGCGAGTGAGCGGGTGAGTGAGTGAGAAGGAGGAAGGGGGTAAGTCTGTTGGGATGACGATGTGGACACTGATGACCAAGGGGAAGATCAAGAGCGCGGCCTTTGTTGTGCCATCCTCGTCTTCATCTGGTTCCAACAGCGTGCGAATCAACGGGGGGAAATTGGGGAAATCAGAGACTAGACTCACTACAGAGTGAAGGTTAAATACTGTTCCTGTTGTGTGTGTCTGTTTTGTCTACATGTGATTGTTCCACTAGGGCTCCTGGGGCCCCTGCTGACTCAGTGAATCTGATCCTGTGTGATCCAGTGATTGTGTTCGGAGCTATTTCCCGATGTTTGTGTCGTGATGTAGGTCCTGTCACAGCTGCAGGCTCCCATGAATACACAATATGAGACACTTTAGGGCTTACAAACTCATATAGTATACATCCAGGGGTGTGTAGGCCCTGTCAGATTTGTATGCCTATTGGGGAGACATCTGCAAATCGGCCAGGACACACACACACACACACACACACACACACACACGTAAGTATAGGGTTGGTTGGAACCATGACAGAGCCTGAAATGCGCTGGAGGTCTCGGCTCAATAAATCGGCTGTGTAAAAGCTGTGTCAGTTTCCTCTTCCTTCCGCCCCTCAAAGCTTATCAGGCTTGTTCCTAATCAGACGGAGGTTATAGCAACACCGTATCACTGGGCTGAATCTGAACAGTATAGGGATGAAAGTGTGTGTGTGCTATTTGTTGAAGCAGCCTTGCTGTTGTTAGCAGCCCACCTTGTAGCATCTGCCATTCATTTGGAGTGGAAGACAAACACACTGATGAAAATGACTCAGACCACAGGACCTTTTCTCTCTCTCTCTCTCTCTCCCTCTCCCTTTCTCTCCCCTTCTTTCTTGACTTCCTCACTTCATGTCTGCTTCTATTGCTCTCTCTCTCTCTCTCTCTCTCTCTTCCCGGGGGGTTACGAAAGTAGCAAACAGGCATTTCCAGCTCCATTGTATACTTTTATTTCTGCTGCGTTTTAAACACGTTTGCCCAGCACATGGACCAAATTTTCAACTCCGGCTACATCTCCACAATTGAATTTTACTTTGTTTAAACACGCTCTCAGTGCTGCCTCGGCCATGTCGCCAATCTGCAAAGAACCCCTCTGAAGACTCAGATTTAGATGTATTTGTAGTGCATCTGTGTTTGATTTTGTAGGTTTGACGTGCAAACTTCAAGATCAAATGCAATTTAAGGCATTTATCTGTGACTTTTCAAAAGCCTTTGTTTTCTGTAAGTTCTGAAATGTTTGATTACTAATATATCATGCACATTATTTTTCTGATAGGGTGGCCTCAAAAGATGCAGTTGTTAAAGTTCAGGTCTCTGCAGCCGCCTCACAAGTAACTATAGTCTAATTTTAAACAAATGTTGTAGGTTTCAATCTCTTTGTTAATTCACAACATTTTTCTTCATGTCAAGGATAAAAGATTAATTTCAAAAGGGTCTGAAACGAGTCCACAAGGCTAAGAATCACGTGTGGACAGCCAGTGAGTCAAGTTTTAGTCAAATCCACAATTTACTATATTATGAGAAAAGTATCGTCTGAACATCTGACTTCTCTCACTTTCCTGTTTTCAGTGTCTGTCTTGAGAGAAAGTTATCATAAAAAAGAAAAGATTACCAGAACTCTGAGAAACAAAGAAGACTCATGTTAAAAGACAATGCCCAGCCTCCTGGTGAACTGTAAACAAATATATGGTCCCAAGGTGGAGATGAGGGGATACACATTTGTAATTATACCCTACGTGACAGAGACAGTAAATTCAAAGGAGAAAAACAGACAGTTTTCTTACCTGAATTCTTTAATGACATGATGGAGTGGAGGGTGGAGTGTTTGGATGAGGCTTTGGGGGGTTTGGTTACAAGGTGTTGAAGTGGAGCAGCCCACAGATCAGCAGGGAAGACACCTGCCTACCAGAACAGGTAACCCACAACCCTTCAAAGCCTTTCACGATTCCCCCAAAATCAGGGTTATATGCACATGAAAATGAGCTAATGCCGTAAATACACCTTTTTTTTTCTTTGCTATCCCGCGCTTTTGCTATTTGCTAATACTCCAGTGTGTTATAGCCATAAACATGGACGTAGTCTCAGTGACGGCATCCATTGGTTGTTGAAGCATACTTTTGAAGCCCTTCAATGGTGGTTGCCATATTGGATACCCTGTCTCAAACTAACTTTCATTCAACCTAGTAATAGGCAAAGAGGTGGGCTTCAAGCCTCTTGATGAACAGTCAGTCACATCAGCCATGTCCCTTTATTAGTAGTCATTCTTATCGTTTATAAAATCAAAACGAATGAGTTATATATAAAAATGTGTCTTTTGTATCGGCCTGCAGACATGTTTACTTCCGCTGTTGAAATGTGGATTTTAGAATGGCTATGTATGTGATTGCTTTTGCAGCCAGCCACAAGTAGACACTCCAGTAACTGCAGTTTATTGTACTTCCACACTGGCTTGCTTAATTTTTAAACCTCGGTCGTCGCTTGGTTATAGCCACGGCACCTCCAAAAAAATAAAAATAAAAAAAGAGCCTGACCTTTATATTGGTCAGATGATATTATACAGGAAGATATATCAGTATTGGCTGATAAATTACCCGATATCTATTGATAAGAAAACTTTTTCTCACATAATGCTGTAAATGGCAATTGTGTTTAAATAAGATTTAAAAAAAAAAAAAGCTTTATTGTTACCCAAGTTTAACAAACATCAATCTGATACCACCATATTGGTAAATTTTGAGTCTTAAAAATCTGACATCTTTGATAGAAATATGATAAACACATTTTCATGGTTTTCAGAAATGTAAATGTGTTTATCACAAATAACTAATTGAACGTTTTGGTATTTATCCCCATTATTTGATTGCTAATAACAGTGTTCGCTGTTAGACTTAGACTTAGCCATAAACAGTAAAAGCTTAACCAGGTGAGCAACTGGGACTCCAAGTTGCGGACCCCAGGTTTGAATTTTTTTGGATTTTAATAACTATTTTTATACTCTCTACTAAGACATGCTAAGCTGGTAACTGATGTCGATTGAAACCCTTCATTACCAAATAGCAGAAGGAATTTTCAGGAGATAAAAGAACATTTTGGTGTTTTAGGATGTTCCAGTAAGCAGCATGCATTAAATAACTGCTTAAAAGATCACAAAAAGGAATGTCAGTTTTACAGTACTAACATTCCCATATGAACATTAACAGAGTTGCAATAGAGGCTCTTTCTGAGTGTGGTTGAGGAAAACTGTCATTTTGAAAACGCTCCATGTGACTTGTTAAGACTCAGGTTGTTGAAGCTTTAGTTTGAATTTTAGCCAAGAGATAGTACTGAGCTTACTGCCCCTCACCATTACCATTCTAATGTTTAAAGAAGGAATCTCATGGCAATGTATTGATTTATGTATGTTAGTATTATTCTAAGATAGGTTTGAAAAAATTTGAACCTCTCTTCAAAATAGATACATTTGTGATGTTTGCTCCATCTTCAAGACGTCAAATGTTCCACTTCGCACTAATATCATGCATGTCATGGTTTTGAGAACTGAGTGGTGATTTCCCCTTTCTCTTTTCTCAGCACAGGCTTTGATAAGATAATGGGAGCGGCTGCACAGTTAGTGTGTTCTGAAGCACCTGACCCTTTAAATAGGTGCTGAGTGGAGGGCCCGAGCAGGGCTGCTGAGACGTGCTCATGCTCTGTTGACTTAAGCATTCACACTGAGCCATCAATCATCCCAGTGTGACGGCTCTGCCCCCGAAACCCCGGCGTACTTTATCTGCCGGCAAAGCCTCCCTGCTCAGCGTGTGCATGTAAAAACCGGCCTCGAATTGAAACAAGTCAGTCACATTTTTACCTTTAGACTGTCTCACTGGCTTACAACTTTTTTCTCACAAGCGCACATACCCCTTCTCTCTCTCTCTTGCTCTCTCCCTCTGCTCTCTCTCTCTCTCTCTCTCTCTCTCTCTCGCTCTCTCCCTCTGCTCTCTATTCCTTAAAAAAAAAAAAATATAACAAAAAAATTGGTCTTAAATCCTTCCTTCCTACTTCTTCAAAAACCACCAGGGCATTTGGAAAAGGTTCTTTGCAATTACATTTAATCGTATGCGGCCGTCCCAATCAAGAGCAGCTCTGCTGATCACATTTGCATGGGTTTCAGGTTCTGCCCGTCAGTGCAGTGCCCATGCAGGCTGTGGGGGTAAGACCACCTGGGCGATTCACAGAACTGCTCTTTTTTTTTTCTTCTTCTGTCTTTTTTCAGCTCACATGGCTTGGTGCTTTAAGTTCCCATTTGAAAAATTAGTTGGTTTTCACCCGAGTTTTGACACATTTGCATTAGTTACATATAGTAAGAGGATCCACAGATCTGCTCTTGCTTTCTGTGCTCAGTCTATTTTTTTCTTCTTTCTTTTTAGAAGAAACTGATTAGTTTTCCAAATTCACATTGAACAATTCTTGTTTATTTAGGGTTTTAGATGCTAGTTTTATTACTTTCCCATTTCATCAAATAACTTTACCTTTCTCAACTAAAGTTTTGAATCCTCATAAAATTTGACATTTATTTATTTTCAATATTACTTAATATTAGCATTTATAACATAAAGTAGAGGGACCTACAGATCTGTTGTCTGTTTAAACAATGTCGTTTTCCCCATCTTCTGCTCTTCTGCGCACTGCTTCATATTTTAATTTCACTTAAATTGTTAATTCTTAAGGTCGTTCTTTGTTTGTTTTTATAAATGTTTGTTTTAATTCACCATTCCTTTCTACACATATAAGAAGGAAGTAGAGCACTTGTTAGTTAAAAAAAACTTAAACATTTTTTTATGCACGTGTGTGTGTGTGTGTGTGTAAGCATTTTAGCAGAATTCCCAGATGCACTGCCCCACTAAGTCCAGCTGACCAGCCCACCCAGCCTGTGAGAGAGTGGGCTTCCATTTTTCTTCTCTCTGTGGACATGGAGGTCAACGCGACTCTTTGTCTCTGTGTGTTTGTATGTGTGTGAGCATATTAGGCTGTCATATGTTTTGCCTGCCTATTTTTGTGTGTTTGAGGCCACATAGCGTGTGTGTGTGTGTGTGTGTGTGTGTGTGTGTGTGTGTGTGTGTGTGTGTGTGTGTGTGTGTGTGTGTGTGTGTGTGTGTGTGTGTGTGTGTGTGTGTGTGTGTGTGTGTGTGTGTGTGTGTGTGTGTGTGTGTGTGTGTGTGTGTGTGTGTGTGTGTGTGTTTCTACATGCTTTGGGTGTGTATCCACATTCTCACGTGTCACAGGAAAGCAGCTTGTGTCTGTGATCGGCTGCTCCTCTCATTTTCCCTGGTGAAAGGCGGCATTATAACGGATTTCCATGACCTCAAGCCAGGGCGCTCACTCCTTTCACGGCCTGTGTGTGTATATATGTATTTGTGTTTGTGTGCACGCATTATAACTGCTTTCCATGACCTCCAGCCAGGACCCTCCTCTGCGGCGTGCCTCGCAGCGCTTGTTTAGACAACAGTGGTGCACATGTTGGCTGAAATATGGCTGCTGTGCTCGTTTGCTCGGGTGAATTAAGCTACGGCATGTGTGCTTAAACCCAGACGGCTTGCTGATTTATCCATATATTTAAATGATTGATTTAAGAGCAGCCCAGCCAACACTTGTTGAATCAGCGGATTGGGGCGGGCTCTTGGAGATGAGAGAGAGAAGAAGGGCAGAATTCAGATCAGAGAGTACACAGCCTCTCTCACACAGGTAGCCATATTTACGCCATCCATCGTGCTCTGAGGGACATTTTTCACAGAGCTGAAGTAAATTATTCAAAAGTAAAGCTTTACTTTGCCCAAGATGGATACTTTTAGCGATGTACTGATTGCTTTTTAACATACTCCTTTTTCAAATGAGCTATAAAATGTTGTTTATTATGGTTCAGAACATGACATAGGCAATCTATTTTAATGTCAGGAAAATGCCTGGAAAGAAACGTACGAAAACAAGTCCTCCCATTTTGACCTGTGATGTGTGTATGTGTGCGTAAATGAGGCTGCGTGTGCCAGTGTGTTTTATTACCTGTCTCATTATTAAATGTGTTAGGAGGCCGGCTGAGCTGGGACAAAACATTCCAGCTCCTTTAATGTCTCCCTCTCGTCTCCCACCCGTTCCCCTCGCTCCTCTCTTTGATAATACTTCTCCTTATGAGCCCATAAAACCAGACGCTTTCTCAGACAACCACCTTTTTTTCTCTTTGCACTGCAGAAAATGTGCATTCAAAGTTATTCTTGCATTCGGTCTTGAAATAAAACTTTAATATAGCTTTAAAAAAAAAAAATATTGTTTCTTTTTAAAGTTACAATATCTATGTAAATCCAGCTACCAGTGTAACTATTTAGCTCTATCACTTTAAATCAGGACATTTCTGGAAAAACATTTTTTCCGCAGATTAACATTTTTAGGATCAACCATATTGTTCAAATTGTCTCTTTTTATTTTGCAGGTTGCACTTTTTGTCCTTGGACAGATTTGTCTGCACAGTATAGAAATGTTTCCCTGGAGTGAAAGACGAATACTCCTGGTGTAATTATTTTTCTTTTTTTTCCTCTGTTCCCTTTTTGTCCTCACAATTTTCTACCTTTATCTTTCCAGTTCTGATTTTATCCTCCTCTTTCCCCTCACTCCACCCGTCTCCTCTCTCCCAATAGCTCTCCATCTCTCTCCCTGTACAGGGTCGAGTGAGGCATAAGCGAATAATTAGGTAATTGCCTCCTTGATTGAGCTCAATAGGAAACATTTCAATTAGGCTAAAACTGTGCAAGGAGGAAGTAGGCTCTTACAAAGGGAAACATTCCTTGTCATGCAACTGTCAGCCCCTGAGCCCACACCACGAGCCAGGATTAACTGGATACTAGAGGAGGAAACGCTGGGGAAGAAGGGGGCTGTTCTGAAAAAGAAAAAGAAAACAGGGGAGGGCAGAGTCAGGGGATTGGAAATGCTGAGAAGGAGGGGGATATGGGAAGAGTTGAGAAAGTAAGAGAAACGGAGGTGGGGCCTTTTGTAAAGCAGGAGGTGGGGGGGTTGCATAGACAGCACGAAATGATTGCAGCAATTACGGCTATATTTAAACACGCCTTCCCTCTGATATGATTTTTCCTGGTGATCCCCTGTCCAGATAAGAGGGAGAGCACTCTGCCTGCCCAACCGCCTGTAACAAATTACAAGCTCCAAGCCATGGAAGAGACATAGTTCCTGTGTGAGAGGGAGGGGAAACAAGAACAGAAAGAGGGGAGAATGTAAAGAGAGAGTCTGATGAACTGTTTCCAAGTGATTTAAATATTTCTGGATTAAGTTATTTCTTTGTAATCATAGAGTACAGTCAAGAAAGACCTGCTTTATTTTTCAGTATCATAAAATAACATTTGGGATTTGGTACCATGTATATTTGAAATTGATTGATTAAGCGATCTGGTGTTTCAACTTTAGTTTAATGTCAAAGCCTGATGCTCACAGCTTTAATTGAGATGTTGGGATGAGTTCACAAGTACAAGTCTGTTGCTGCAGCCACGCAGCCCGCCTGTCCTTCTGTCATCACAATCACCTCTGCTGCCGTTATACATGGGCCATGAAATTGAGGAGCTGGAAGCTGACCTCTAATGGTGTACGGGTGCCTGTAGGTGTTTTATGTAGGTGTTAATAGACAGTGTGTGAATGTCTCTATAGTGTGGACAGGTGTGAATGTGGAGAGCACACCGCTGTCTCTGTTTGTGAGCTTGCCTGTGTCTGAATATGAGTGAGTCAGTGTGTGTGTGTAACGAGTGTGTCCATGCAAAAATATGTAGATATTTGGATGTTTTGATTTTTGAATTAGTTTTTATTAGTTTGTATGGCTTAATTTGTGTTTTTATGGCAGCATTTTTGTGTGCGAGTGTGTCTGTATTTGCATTTTTATGTCAATTTTTTCAGCATATATTAAAATTATTGTGTGTCTGTCTGTATAACTGTCTAGTTTATCTGAATTTATATGTTTGTGTGTGTTGTGTGTGTGTGTGTGTGTGTGTGTGTGTGTGTGTGTGTGTGTGAAGAGTCTCTGGCTCTGGCTTTTTATCCCTGTCCCTGTGGGACTCGGTGCGGTTAGGAGAGTAAACGTCGGGCCATGTTAATACGTTTCCTGTGTCTCGCCCCAGCGTACCTGTGTGGTTCACCTCGAAACACATTCACTGCACAACACAGGGAGTCAGACACACACCATGGCCTCTTTTAGAAACAGAGGATTTATTTTGTGCAGGATGGATACAGATGGCTTACACGTTTAGAATAACTGATATACTTTTTGATTTAACAACATTGTATTTAAACATACATATTTACATTTTCCTCTTGGGATAATGTTGTAGTCTCTTAATATGTTAACAGTAATGAGAGGATTATAGGCATTAGACTTGAACTTACCTACCTTTGGGTCGTATTCCATGGCAAATGGTTTATCTTCCGTGATTGTTGTACAACATGGGGAGAAAACAAAAACTCAGTTATTTTGACAGTTTTTGAAAAAGATTTATTCTGGGCTTTTTATGCCCATAGAGATAGGTGGATAGTAGGGAGTCAGGGAGAGAGAGAGTAGAGAATGACATGCGTGTCACAGGCTGTCCACTTTGAGGACTGTATCCTCTATATATGCAGCGGGCAAACTAACCACAAGCCCACTGGTGCCCCTCGACAGGTTTTTTTTAATGACATGATTCATGAAGAGTGTGTGATCATTTTTGATAAACCGATAATAGCAGAACATCCTCATGTGACGCTGTAAAAGCTGAAATTGGTGAATGTTTGGAAATCATGCAAGAACATGAAGCTTAAACAGTCATTAAGTCCCTTAAGATTTTTTATATATTTGCTTTCCATTGTTTCGATAATCAATCAACTTGTCTAACTGCTTTCTGGATGTATTTATTTTCTGCGATAGATTTGATCTTAAGTAAACATTTCAACAAAGCACCAACTTCATGCTTTTGACAAGAAGCAGGAATGTATGTGCCAAGCTACTAGTTGTCTACATCATGCTCTCATTTGTTTACACTGAAAACATCAATTAATCACAGTTTCAGAGGTAATTCTGTTTTTAAATGCTAGTCTTAGCCCCTTTAATATGCAACAATGTGTTTATTTTCAATGAAAAAAAACCCCGCAATTTCATGTATTAACTCCACTTTATTACTCTCTACATGTTTAGGATTATTTTTCATTTGTCCTCTGCTATTTTATTTTAGCAAACCTTGAATCCATTTTGCTTTTGTTGACCCAAACCCTCATTACTTACACAGGATTCACAAATACTCCATCAGCCCCCCCATGTTGGGGCAGACACACACGCCCCATGTTGTGACAGCTCCCAGCGCTGTCGGGATTTAGCCAAGACAGGACGCACACATCCGCAATTATAATTCAGTAATTTGTGTTTGTGCATTCTGTGACAATTGTGACAAATGAGTGGCCTGGAGTGAAATGCCAACCTGCCCCCACCTCACACAACCCTCCCGCCTCCCCCTTCTTGTTTCCTGCCTGGGCTGATGCATGCTTACACTGCTCAGGTGTGCGTTCAGAGGGTTTGCGTGCTGAGCATGAATAGGCCGGCTGACAAGAGAAATGATTACACGGACGTGTTTATTTTCAATGTGATTTTAATTGATGGATCATATCGACTGTGCAGGCCTGTGTGATCACGTTTAGTGAATGGGTGGTATGTCAGGTTTTTTTCTTTTCTTGTGCACGTATTTTCTATCCTTGTCCATGCTTCTCCTGTCCGATCACACACACTTACTCATAGTTAGAAATCGCTTCATGTAGCCAACCCTCTCCTCATTTGCATTTTCCGGCGCATTTTTCATCATAAGGGTGTTCTGTCATCGATATTTTCAGGGGGTTTGGGGTCTGAGCCCTCAGCAGGACACGGAACCTATTATAAAAGCTGAGCAGCAACAGGAGGAATCCTGGTAATGTTTTACCCTTGAAATGAGTTCCATTCCCCCCGAAAGTGCTGTGTGGAGTTAGAGATGTAATTCTCATATGGAGCAGTTTATGAGGATTAAGAGGTTTTATTTAGTCTATGGGGCCAGCAGGAGTCCTCTCTGCAGCCTTCCTCCATCAGGTCCCAGCCTCTCCCTACTCTCCCTGCTGGCGGCTGGATGAGTTTGACTCTGCAGCAGAGTGTTTTTAGTGGTGACAGCGGCTGACCCTGCTAGTAGCCCAGAGGGTCCTCATGCCTGAGCTTTAACACCTGTGGCAGGTGGAGTTGTGTAGCTTTTGGGCCTGATGTTGACTTCTGGCCTCTGTCCAGCTAGGCCTTAAATTTTTATGTCCGCACTTTTTAACTCTGATGCTCAACATAAACGCGTTTTCCTTTTAAGTATGTACTTTTCTGTGCTTTTTAAGTACTTTGTGTGTTTTTCTGTTTGCTTTTCATCTGTCTGTGTGAATTTGTATGCTTGCGTGTTCTGTAAAGCCTGTGTGCGTGTGTGGCTCTCCTCCATCTTTTTCCCAGAAGGAAAAGTCTCATGTTCGCTCTCTAACTCGTCCTGGTAGAGGGTCAATTGCAACCAGTTGGCCGCCAGTCTGGTCCAAAGTAAACATTTGGAGAGAGGCGACTGTACAGGCAGGTACCTGGGGGCTCTGTTAGTTCCTCAGCTTCCCCCTTCCTCCCTCCCTCTCTACCTCTGTGCCTTCTCGATGCGCGGCGGTGGGCCACTCTCCCCTAAGGGCTCCAGATTTCTAGGGGTTTGGAGCTGCTTGGCTGGGCCCTGTGAGATGGTCTGTCTCCTGGGACTGGCTCTCAGAAGACTATGCTCCGTTGGCCCTGATTTTGGTCCTCCTGCCTGCTGTGGTCTGTCTAGTTTAAGAGCACTGGAAGATCAGAAACGGAGAAAAGCCAGTCCAGCTCTTGTATTCACATGAACAGAAAACACATCTCCTGCATTGTGTAAGCTATCAGGAGTATGGTTTTCATTTAAGGCTTTCTGTGCCAGCTAGATTTATTCAGTTCCAGGCAGGAGGGTTGGGGGGGGGTTCTGCTGCTGCTGCATGTTTAAAGTGTCGGGCAGCAGCAGTGTTGCAGGCCGGAGAGCCTTTTTGAGCCTGATGGCAGGCGACTCCTTAAACTGGGGCTGGGGAGCGGTCTGCACAGCTCAATTTTGCCCACATTAATCAAACTCACATTTCCTCACATCAGCCTGGGTGCCTATCAGCAGGGCCGCTTGTTAGCATAATGAATTCAGGTAGATTCACATAGAGGGCCACAGTCTTCTGAAAGTGGATTCAGTGTGTTGGAAGATGAAAACCTGTTTTTGGTCTGCTTTATTTAGGTCAAAAACTGAATTTCTAAATGAAAAGCACAAGGTGTCTTTGAAAATGAATAGTAATATTTTCTATACGTTTAAACTGTGACTTGTTTTTTCGTGGTTATGAAACAGACTGAAATAAATACTGCTGCCTCTTTATAAGCTTCATAAGCAAACAAGACCCTCAGCATAAAGATTGGTTATTTCTATGTAGTCACTGTTAAACCCTGACACTTCTGTGGGCGGTTTATATCAGTCAAAGTGATTGCATCCTGCCAAAAAAGCCTTTATTTTTTAATTCCCACAGCATGACTCAAGGTGTAGTGGCTGTGAAAACCTAGAAAAGATTGTTTTCAGACAATTTTGCATGTACCTCAATGAAAATGACACATTGAAAAATCCTGCCTGACCTGAAGAAATATCAGCTTAAGTGAAAGCTTTTTTTTTTTTTTAAATGTATTTAATGCAGTTGGAGAGGGTGAATCTGTGAAAATATTATTTTTAAATGTACACTTACTTACAGATTAACAGTCTCTGTTAGTTGGAACTCTAACAAGTGGCCAAATTCCATTATGCTATAAACCTGTACAGGGTTGCACCAGCTATGCGTGAGTTCAAACACAGCCTAGTTTGAACGTTTAAGCACTACTTGCATTTAAGGTGTTGCACACAATTTTTAGATTGACCGGACGCTCTGTGCTTTTGCTTGTCTGACTTCTTGTCCGGGTCCCTCTATTCTGTTCAGCTTGATGTGTGCATGCTCTGGGCTCAGTCAATATTGAATCCCAGAAGAGCGGACTGGTGCTGCTCGTGCGGTCTGGAGATGGACGTGTGACGTGGAAACACAATTATTGACTATAGAACGAACAGCGCCTACGGAGGAGCTCAGTGTGCATAAACTATGTGGAAATTGTGGGTTAAAAATGTATGATGACTTTGTTTTGTAGTCCTGCTGTGGAGATATTTCTCCGCTTATTGCTGATGCATT
This sequence comes from Labrus bergylta, assembly GCF_963930695.1. Classification (NCBI taxonomy): domain Eukaryota; kingdom Metazoa; phylum Chordata; class Actinopteri; order Labriformes; family Labridae; genus Labrus; species Labrus bergylta. The sequence goes on along the minus strand of NC_089212.1, from coordinate 18,553,675 downwards.
TCTAGTTTGGACGTTAAGTGCTACCACTAATATTAACCTAAAAATGTGGTGCGTCCAACCCAACAATGTCACAACCTAAGACAGAACCAAACTCATTTTAAAATAGGGTTTAGTGTGAACTCTCCACCAAAACTTATGACAGAACTTACAAATAGTTGGTGCGACAGGCCACTAGTCCAAAGTCGTACTTAGCTTAGCCTCCGTGCCAGAACCTCCACAGGCTTCTGCAAACAGGGGACAAACTGACTGCCAAACTATCTCTGAAACTTAAGAGCAAAAATGTACATTGAAATGCCTTCATTTACTTTCACATCTTTGATATAAAACTCAAATGTCACATGTGTTTCTTTGTGTGTAGCTTTGCTTCACAGCTCGTGTCTGCCTGCTCTGCATACAACTTCAAAATCTATCATATCATGGAGAGTTTAAGTCAGAATGGCCTTATGTGTATGTGGTGAGTTATTTCTTCTCAGGCAGACTTCCTCTCAGTACCAATGAGGGGGGCAGAGGGTCAGCAAGGGGGGGGACGGGGGGGAAATCAGGGGGCTTGAGTGTATGTGTGTGTTTGTGGGTGTGGGGGGGGGGGGGGGGCTGTCTGAGAGAGTGAAAGCATGCAGTCAGACAGTGGGAGAGCGAGCGTTCATTCATACATACAGGTGCTTATAATTTGCAGCGTGTGATTAATCATTGTTGTGTTTGGAGGTGACACCTTGTTTAATGGATCTGTCCATCTCCTGGCTCTCACTGTTCTGGGCAGGTTTGTACAGAGTGTGCAGCATACATTGTGGAGCTGCTATTATTAATACATTTATTGATTGCTTAATTGGAAGAACAATAATATACTACTCAGATAATACACTTGAACAGATTTTGCACACTGGCTACATTGCACACTAAAGGTTAATTATATTTCTAGGATGTCTTTTATTTATAAACCCAAAGTTTTAGTCTAGTTTTTAAAATTGATCTTATTATTTTTTGATAATAAAGTACCCATCTATCTATCTATCTATCTTTCTATCTAATCCATCTAGTTTCAGGCAATAAATTTGATCAGAAATGTCAAATATTTGCCAAATTCTAAACAATGAGGATTTGCTGCATTTCTAACTTATGTTACTAAATAAAGTGTCTCTGGATTTTAGACTTTTGGTTGAACAAAAGAAGCACCTTGAAGACTTAACTTTGGGCTTTCAAATATTGTGATAAGGCCCCACGCACCCAATATTTTTAAGTAATAATTACAAAAGACCCAATTATTCATCTATTAATGTTAAAAAAATGTAAAGTACATTCATCTATATGTCATTTGAAGCCATTCTTGTGAGAGACATGTAGTACACATATGCATAAATAAGGACAAATGAATCCCCAAATTGACTTGGTTGTAATTCGAGGTTAGTCTTTTTGGTCCTGTACCGCTCCCATGCTGACTTCTACCCTGATGTTGAAGTCAAAAACTGACCGTGAGCACGAAGTAGGCGACTGCAACATGTGTGCGGGCCCACCAGCTGCCCTCACACAGAGGCGGTGGTGTTTTCCGTGTGTGTTTGCTTTGGGTGGAGGGCTGCCCGGTTGGTCAGCACGGCTGTAAATCAGAGTCTTCCTGATGGAACCCTGATGGACAGGAACCTAATCTGTCCCCCGTGTGTCATTACGCTCAACCTCCCAGATAGCTACAGATCCTGCTGCTCCTCTCATCTCACACAAACATACCTACGTCCACACCAGTCTTGTGGAAAGCAGAGACAGTAACAGAGACACACATGTTGAACATAAACCGGTTGAGCCAGTGTCAAGAGTTCATCGTCAGCATCTGTCATAGCAAAGCCCGTGCCCAAAAACCATTTGCTGCTCTCGCACCACAGCAGCGCCTCGCCCGTGCTGCAAATGTACACAGGCCATGCAACTACTGTCGCCAAACTGGCCTCAGCGATGGCTTAACATAAGCAAACTGACGGATCCTTTTTAGGACAAGTTAGGATCTGTCCCAAGATCCCCCACACAACGAAGTGAGTCAGAGCCAAGGGTGTCATCTGTTACTTTATGAACCTTTAAATATCCAAAGCCAAATGAAAATACTGTTTTTATTTGACCTAAAAATAAAATGGTGACTAAATTTTATAAATCAAGCTTTCAAAAGCAGGTTTAAAATCATGTTGAAGATTTTACTGCTTTGTTATTAATAGCTTATAACCTCAAATATCCATAAAAAGCGTAAAGTTTTCAGTAAGAAATGTGATCAAATGTGTTTATGTTTTAGAATTCCTCAATCACAGCCTTTTGATTTTATTAGTCTAGGTACCGCGTTACTTACTTTCCTACTTTTTTCCAAAAACTGGTTCTCATTAATAATTCTCTGCTAACATTTTGGAGTTATTTCAGCTTTTCCTGACAAGCAACAGGATAAAAGAGACCACCTGCATGGTTCAGTTGGAGTTTGTCCAACAGGGAGATCTTGACCCCTCAATTACAGAATGATGGAGCTGTTTCTTTTGCGTGTAGCTGAATTTCATTAACAATTTCACATCCACACATGTGAAATGAACTCTGTGAAGCTGTATGTTGCTATGGAAGTCTTTCTTGCACTGTTGTTTGTAGATTCTAAATACATGTGCAATATCCAATGCTCCATTAACACATTTTTAAAGTTTCTCTAAACAGTTCCTCCTAAATGCAGCTGTCTGAATCTGTATTTCTGTCATCTTTGGTTTCTTCTGCTTCCCTCTGCAACATGTTCCTCACAAAGATAGAAACCAGAGAACCCAGGCTCAAATCTGGTGCTATCCCAGGACAAACCGTGGATCTGCTCCATTGACAATGAATCAGAGACTTATGGACTCAAAGACTGTTTGCTTGACCTTTCTCAACAACGCCTCGGACACTGAGTCAGCGCTGAAAGTCACTCTGCCATTCAGCGCCAATGGAGCAGCTCCAAGGTTTTTTCTCTTTTAATGACAACAACCAGAGAGCCTTGCCTCTCATTTCCAGCTTGAGTGACAGGCGATCGTGTATACAAATCTTGACTTAACTTTCTAAGATTGCAGGAATAATGCCATGTTTGCTCTGGTTTAGGCAGGATTTCCCTAGTATGACCTTTCCCCCCCCCCTTCACACAGGGCATGAGGAGCCAGTTTCTGTGTCTCTTCAGGCCTCTCTGCATCTGTTCCCCTATCTGTAGATCTGTTTGTGTATGACTTACAGAGCTCTGATGGGCAGAGCGTACAAGGCCTTTATTGTGATTAAGCCTGAGAATGGGCGAGCGACGTGGCACACAGCCATCTGCCAAAACAAAAGCCGTCAGAGATGCCCTGTCAAAAGGTGATCCATTAAACCTGCCCGCCTGCTTGTGACAATTAATTACCCCAATCCAAATAATGTTGATAAATCATAGACACAACACAAAGCTGTGCTGCTGATTACATAATTAGTCCATCAAACCGCCGCCATATGTAACATAATCACCTCCTCTCATCAGTCTCAAAACCACCGGTGTGCATCTGGAGCGTCATTATGCAATGTTTGGAGAAGATGCATTCTGACTCGATAACAATATGTGTGAAGCCGTCAGGGTTGTGTGCGGCCTTTAACTTGTCCTGGCGTCTTTTATTCAGAGGGGACAAGAGAGCCCTGTTGTGTTTGCTGAGGACAGACCGCCTCCCACACACGCCCGACTTTTTCAACTGCTGGAACATATTTCGACTGTTTAAGCAGTGATGGCTGAGTGCATTTACACTTTGGTAATGGCTTCCTGCCTTTAACTCTCCTGGCTTAGGACAAGAGTGAACCATGCGGGTATACTTCCCTTTTGCTACTGCTGCAGGTCCTGCTTCTGCTACTACAACTGAAGCCTTGCAGTTTGTCTCCATTGCTCGCCCTCTAGTCCGTCAGCCAAACCCAGCACAAGAAAAGATGGACCACCCTGTCAGATTATCCACTTTCTCCTCCACTGTATCATTCATATCCTTAGTTTGTGGACTGAAAGATGGTATCACTCTTCAGGAATGTCCGCTGGTTTTATAGTTGCTGCATCATTTGCATTTATCTACCTTGCAGCCCGTTTCTGTACCCGCAAAGATTGTATGTTTGGAGAATGTCCCTACCATGATGCATCCAGAAATGTCAGCCAACACTGGGTTTTCTTCCAGGCCGCAAGAAAAGGGGAATCCAAAGCGCACAGATGATCTTCAGTCTGTCTGTATTTTCAACGTAGGGAGCATTCTTATCTTTAAAATTGTAGCTAAGGCCAACAGGGAGCAACTCCACTGTTTTAAAGAAAGTCTAATTTAAAGATTGGGCTGATCCGATCTTATATCTGTATCGGGTCTGATATTGATGTCATTTACATATCGGACTGACGGCTCTAATCCATGTCACTGATCAAGTAAGATGGTTGGGCACTTTAAACATTCTCAGCTCGTACAGTCTCACTTCAGAGACATTCAGACTGAACTGTAAGAAGTGTCCTCAAATCGTGTCCATGACGCGGTTCAGACGAGATGGAACAGCTTCTTCTGTGCGATCAAAAGTCAAGTTCTTGCACTTCAGGTTAAAACTTCTAGTTTGAAAACCTTACAGCTGTTGCTGCTTCCTGTTTGTATGTGAAGCTAGCACAATGCAATGGTGGGTTTACAACAACATTACACATAATACCAACAACAACAATAACACTATTAGTTATGATGATAAAAATATCAGAATCAGTATCGGTACATGTGTATCGGAATCGCATCGGAACAGAAAAAAAGTGGATCGGTGCATCTCTAGTCTAATTATCCAGCTTTCATCCAGCCATCCAGATATACCTAATAATTCACTTTTTTTAGTCTACATCTGTAAATTTTGTAATTACTGTACATAGCACAGACTCTTGCACTTTCTGCTTATTTGCACTTCTGGTGAGATGCCAAACCTCATTTCGTTACTCTATACTTGTATATGTGTAATGACAATAAAGTTGAATCTCATCTCATCTCATCATCTCATTATAATGGAGTAAACATTTGACTAATGAGTTTATGGTTTCAGTCTGTAGTTCCAAGACTTCTCCAGTACATCATGGTGTGCTTTCTGTAAATTGTGGTCCAACTTAGACTAAAATTTAGGATGAAAAGGCTATGTTTAACCCTTTTTCTAAATATGGTCAGTTCTGACCTCAAACAAGCTGATAACTGCCAAATATTTGAACCTGAGACTTCAGAAAGGGGGTTTACAAGCAAATAGATGACATCACAGTAGCTATTTTCAATTCGTATACAGTCTAGGGCTAGAGCTGAGGCTCTTAAACTGATATGACCATTTTTAACCCCTTGATGGAGGGTAGTTTTACTCGCATGTAGGATGCTGGACAATCCATACAACAGCACCAACAGCAAAGAAAGCGTTTAGAATATCATTTAACTTTTTTAAATATAGTGACAAAGGTTGAGTTTTAAAAAGTCTTCCAGCAGCTTACTTTTATAACAGGTGCTGAACACGCTTGTCACCAGAAAAGGTGATGCTCTTCTCTCTCTGTAAAGACAAGTGACCTTGTGCCTGCATGTTGAATGCAGCGAGTTAAGGGGGAAGCTTCAACCTGTCCACATAGACACAGGGTGTTAACAACTAATTAAAGTATTTACTGCCTCACTAAAACTCCATTATTGCTGTTCCCTCCCAATTATTGGCTCTATTATCAGCTTTTATGGACTCAGGTGAGCTTCAGGACAAAGTTGCGCTTGTTTTGGCGGAGTGGTCAGCGCTCCCTCTGTGTAAATTACAGGATTCAGACCAGCTATAAAAAAAAAAAAAACAACATATTTTTATATGATATAGATACATTGATGCTTCTTAAGTGACACTGGGTTGGTGACTTATTTGTGTTTTTGTTGATATATTAACTTAAATATCCATCTGCAGGGACATCTTCTGTGTGGTTCCTACATGTGCTTTCCATTCCTCCCTCCCTCCCTCCCTCCCTCCCTCTCTCTCTCTTCCTGCCTTTCTCTCTCTCTCTCTCTCTCTCTCTCTCTCTCTCTCTATGTCTCACCTCTGTGTGTTAATCAATCTCCGTCTCCCCTCCGTCCACTAGGTGACAGTAACGACACAGCTCTCCCCTCTTGGTGCTGGAGATGAGATGAGGTGTAATCTTTGTTTACATAAGGTGAATTGGCTGAAGACTATAGGTTGTAGCCTCGGTGGGTGTGTCAGCAGCAGCGGTGATGTTGTAGTGATGTGGTGACGTGGTGGTGGACTTAATGATGGTGGTGTCTGCAGTGGGAAGTCCACTTACTACTCGTTTACTATTCTGCTTCACATCACTCAGCAGCAGCATATAAAGGCTCACCATAATGGCCTGGTCGATGTGCTCTGTGGAAGCTCAAAATATGACAACATAGGAACTTGATGGATTTGAATTCTGCAGTAGTAAGAGCAGTAATATTAAAAGGTGTAGCAGATGTTGTAATTTAGTAGTGGTAACCTCTCTACCCTGTCGGATTAACTTTTCTTTTTTTAGCTGTGGTCATCGTCTATTGTATTATATTGAACTGATGTACAGCTGTACAACCATTGAATTCCAAAATACAACAATTTTTCTTATTTTTTTAGGCTAAGTGATTCTTGAGTTTTGGTTATGCTGTTATTTCCTTTTTTTCCCAGTCCTTCTGTTTCAATTTGCGTTGATACTATGATTGGTTATGATTGGCTGCAACTGGACATTTATAGATGTCAGCCTCTGGAAAAAGAGGCATGGCCTTCTGACTCTTTTCATAGGCCCTGTGGTTGGCTGAGATGCATCTTTTTCTAATGAAACACATTTTTATATCAAATAACAGTTGTTAATTTGACACTAATGATTTAACCAGGAGACTCTCATGCCCATAGGCTTTAGATTGTACACATTTTCTAACTATGGGTGATATTTAGATCTCCTTTAATTCTTCTTTACTGCTGTTACGAGGTGAAACACATTTTGGGATGTAGTGGTTGCAGTGCTGCATTGGCTAATGTTTTCAACCTTTCACCTAACATATCGTCAGAGGTTCCCTCTCTGTGCTGAGGGATTTACTTAATTTACCCTAGAAGAGAAACTGTTTTTCTTTACAGCATTCTAAAGACTTAGTTTGTTTTCCCCTTTCTTGAAATCAGACCCAGGAAAATGGTTCCTGGTGTTCCAAGTTTTCTTAGAAACAATGAATGCTTCCTCCAGGCTTTAAACACCTTAAATTTCATCACAACCCTGAATGGGAATAACTGCCTAATAGTACTTTTAGATGTGTCTCCTCCTCATTAGTCTCCTCTGCAGTATCAGTACGTGATAGAGGACAGTTGTCTGATGTAATCAACATGTCCAAACTGGAGCAGTGTGGGCTGATTACCATAGAAAAATGAGAACGACCGCAGTAACCTGCTGTCAAACAGGCTCGATCTCAGCACAAAAACAAAACCTGATTCAGTTGTTCTCCTGGTATAACGATGACTCTTCACAAGAAATTGTGGCACACTGAACCTTTTCACCTTGACATCTTTTATTGTCAGTAAAAACATTAACTTAATGATACAGGAAAGTAAAGCTCACTGTTGCGTGCTTAATTGCAGGCTTTTGATCAGTCTATCCAAAAATAGATGATTGAAGAATAGAGTGTGGTGCAGAGGTCTTTTCACTTTCAAGTGAACTCTGACAGCTGCACTGAGTGATCTTTATGTTCTAGTTCAAGATAAATCTTAGCCAAATTTTATTAACATTTTAATAAAGTTGCAACATGCATCATTTATTCTGTATTATATAAAGCTCTTATAATTATAGTCTGGCATCAAAGCAGTATGCCACAGCAGAGTAATAAGTACTTGTGTGGTTTTTGGACTGGATGTGACCTGTGGGTGTGTGTGGAGGGTTGACGCTTAAGAGAAGACTGATGAGATAAAGTTGAAAAAGAATTTAGGTCAGGTGAAAACATTTCATGCAAATCTTCAAGATATATGTTTTTTTTTTCTTCAAATACAGTATTTCATGTTTTTTTTAGCTGCTGATTCAGCAAATGTTATCATTTGTAGAGGCAGTTGGATAATATCATGAATATGTGGTTTGGTATCTAAAAGCCACATAAGGAATCACTGTAATACTCCCAAAGTGTTTCATTAAGAAACCAGGACGCCTGCTCACTATTTTAAATGGAGTGCAAACTTGGAAAGATACATATTTCTCGTGGGTGTGGGGGTCCTCCGCCAAACGAAAAATTATTGCAGGGTAATTTATAACAATTTCCCTGCATTTCTTCATCACATACCTTCTCAGATTATATCCTGAAACAGATGCTTGCTCAAGTCAAGATTTATTACATTTTGTGTCTAAAACCCATAATAAAAAAAAATTAACAGGGCTTATGGTAAATATCAACAGTGAAATTAGAGTTAAAAAAGCTGACTTATTGATTAATCTCTTTCTCAAATGTCTGTCTGCACAGAAAAATGTCTGTCCAGTGTCCAATCAGGGATCTATTTGTTATGGGGGCTGTGAAGGCAAAGTTAGCCAAAGACCAAAAATTAGTTTAGCATTTGTTGGCTGAGCAGTTTCATTAAACATTCCCTCCAGCTTCTCTTTCTCTGTGTTCTATTTTCAGTCCTAGATCACATTAAAACTAAATGTTTTTTTTTCCTCACCTGGTTAACTTACAGACCACGGTGTGATTAACAGCCAAACAATCAGCGACGAGTTGGACCACACCAACACAACGGGTGGTCTAAAAGTGCACTCACTTTCTTTCTTATCAGATGCTGAAAGTTTGCATACTAATTGATATGCATTACTTAGCGGTAATGATATAGTTTGGGAGGGCTGTATGATGCTAAGTAAAACATTTTTAAAGACATGACAGTCATTTGGGATAATCACTTTGCTCCCCATAAGTGAATAATTGAGACACTTCCCCTGACTTGACCCTGTTTTATGTCTCTTTGGTCCTCTATTTTGAATTGAAGATCGTCTTTGTGTTTTTCAAAGTCAGCTCAGTGTGGGCACATAAACATTCTTGTCCAAGTGCAGAGTCCAAGAAACTGTATCTGAATCCTGACTTGTAGCAATGCAAAACCTTGAAAGTCTCTTTTTATAACATAAGAAACTTATGTATTTTATCCCATCATCTTTTGGTGTTTTTTGTTTAGGGAAATCAACAGTCTGTTGTTTACGACCAAATGGCACAATGTGCATATATTTTTCTGCTCACTTTTTTAGTGAATCATTTAAGTGTGATTAGTTTTTTTGTTTGTTTTTTAAATAATATTTACCCTAAACGTGTCTTAACAGGTTACATGTCTTGATCAAAAGTAGAAGTTTAAATCGAACAGTATTGGAGGCCATAAGAGGTAAATCTAACAGTTTTCCTCAATACACAAACAAAACTTATGGAGCAATCTTTTTTTCTTTTGTTAGCTTTTACCTTTTTTAGTTCTAACCCTACATTTTTTCTTTGCAACACCTCATGGGCACTGAACCTCATTTCAGGATCCACTGGTGCATTCACAATGTAAGCACGTGTTATTCAGAAATCCTGAGGGCTTTCTTGCTGCATATTGAGCTCATATTTGTAGCACTATGTGTTAAACCTTTGTTACAATGAACAGTTTATTTAGATGGTGACAGGTGTCCTGCAGGAGTTTGAGACAATTTGTTTAAAAAGCGATCCTCATAAAGGAATCAGGCTGAGTTGACACGGTTCGCTTCCTCTCAAACATCAGTTACACCAATTTTTGCATCCATTTTGTCCCCTTTTCTTCTCCTCCTGTCACCGCTTCCGTGCTTCTGGTGCCCGAATTTGCATCTGATGGTCATGTGTAAAGACAAAAATGTGACCGCAGGTGTGAAGGAAACAGTGACAGTAATGGAGGAGGGGGGGGGGGCACTTCACTGTCAGCACGGTTTGTCTGTCAATCTGTCGCTGGCGTATCATTCTTCCGACAGCCCAGGCTGCTCAGACCCTGACCCATTCAACTACACACACACCTCCACACTTCATCAATAACACAGAGTTCATCTCAAGTTTGACAGACGGGGACATACCCAAAATGTCTGTGCGCATAGCCAGTGGGGAAAACCCGCCATGATGCATGACTCTCCGTGATATATCTACACTGGAGACAGTGCAGTGAACAGAAAAATCTATTTATCATTTACAAACGTGATATATTACTCCATATTTAAAATGATTGATCATTGACGCTTCTGTTTTGGCTTGCTTTTTCTAATGAATGTTTAATTAAAATAAACAAGATGTTTGGACTCTGTGGGTATTATTCCGACTGTTATGCAAAAGTATCAGGTGAAGTGAACGAATCAATTGTCTTCTCCTCCTCTTTTGTTCTCCGTCTTTACATCTCAAGTCGTGCATGGACGTCCATTGACCCGTAAGTGGGACACGCTGAGTCTCTCCAGGATATACCTCCCCATTATGAACAACTCAACTTACACAAATTAGCATTTGGGAAGGATTCAAACTGAGTTTTCTGTATTGATGATATCCTATACATAGTTTTATTTGACCCTAAAGAGAATCTAGAAAGTAGTCCCAAATTAAATATTCCACATAAATCCTGATTGTGGATCTTCAGCGTATTACAGGAGAAATCCGGCAAAACAAATAAAATTCCAAACACTTATCTTTATGGAAGTTAAGAAAGTTCTACTTTTATGTTATACATTGACTAGTAATCCCAAATATAAAGATATATTGCTTTGTTTGTTTGTGTATTTATTTATTTATTTATTAGGAAGTGATATTCACACCAAATTGAAAGCTATTTTTTAGGTTGACAAATGTTTTTTTTTTTCTTCTATCCATTGGAATTTTGCTTCTAAAGGTCTGTTCATGACATTTGAGCAACATTAACACAAAGTCCTAAAAGTCACATAAATCAGTGATCATAAAATGGCTAAGAAAAACAGGAAATTCATATTCAACTCTGGTTATACATCATCAGAAATTAAGGACACCACTCATACTCAGATACAATTTTTACTGAAAGTTTAAGTATCCCATCTGTGAATCCTCTGAATTGATCTTATCAGCAAAAGCTGCAACACCAGTAGCTTCTCCTGGCACGAGGAATGCTTGGATGCTTGCACCTCTGGTTTAAGGGGCCCTGATTTAAAAAGAATCCCCCGCTGTCATTTGAGATGGCCTCGCTTGTTTTTATAAGCACCCTTTGAGCTTTTTCAAGTGCAGAATTAGGGACTGTTTGGGGAGTTCACAGGGACGCTTCTGAGCTGCCAAGGCAGGAAGTGATATCTGTGATAAATAGCTCTCTCTCCAGATGTCCTGAGCTATTACCCTGTGTTTTTTTTTTAATATGCAAATTCCAACAAAATCAGTTGTTCCCATACAGATTGTTTGGTTTAGGAGATGGAGATAATATTGGTTATTTTTCCCCCTTTTCCTTTAGTAACTGTTTTTCCATTCATTTTGTGGGAACAGATGAATCCAGCTAGCGGAGATAGAAGGGAGCATACATCACTTTTAGTAATGGTTGCCTTCTTCTGCAATAATAGCATTTTTTAAACTTGAAGTCTTCAATATACAACAGCATGCCTTTATTTACACAACCACCCTCTCCCCATGAGGTGATAATACATTCTCATGAAGGACTACATTTTCTGTTATTGTATCAAAATGTTTTACAATCCATTTCAATTTGAATGTGATTGGTTTGGGATTGTTACGCCACATGTTTGCTTTTAAAACAGCTTTAGCTCTGTAGCAGTAATTCAGTAGTATAGCTTGCCTCACTTGGTAATAACCATAGTTTATTGGCTGGCCTTGTGTTATTCGGGCTCCTGTTACATTTATTTCATGTACTTCCTTGAGTTGTCGTGCTAATGCCAACCACAATTGTTCTCATACTGATACGTTGTTGACTTACTGCCATCTGTCACAGAAGGTTTGCGTTTTAATAATCTAAGTGTTCCATAGAAATGTAGTCAGACGGGCTCTAATCGTAAATTGTAATGAAAGATAAAGTCAACCCAACCTTGTAGGACTTGTATAAAACAGTTGTAATCAAAAAGATCATAGAATACTATTAAAAATTGTACAAATTTAGTTAACAGTATTATTTATCAGCATGATTTTTGCTCTTTAACATCTATTTCAGTATAAAAAGAGGCTGAGAATATTCAGAGATCCTGTATCTGAGCTGCGGGACGGTTGTTGATAGATACCACATTGGCTTTCTTACTGCACATGACAAATTGCAGGGGAGCAGCAGCTCACCGGTTTGTTTAGCATTCCAGATCAGTTTTGTTTTGATAAGTATTAATGGAGGCATGAGATCTCACCTGCAGGTTCAGTCAGGCGCACTTGTCAAAACCAGAGCAGGCCTGTGAGTAAAAAAATCTGTCATTACACTCGTCTTATTTCTGGAAACCCCAGGAAGTGCAGTGATTTTATGCTTTGGATCTCAGTGAACTGAGACATCTTTCTCATGTTGTTGAAAACAATTTGCTTTGTTCATTTCTGTTCCTCATGATTTGGTTTAACAAAGTAGCTGCATTTTCAGCATCAGTGCCTGGGACTTCATTGACTGCCTTTCCACCAAAGCCTGACCTGGGAAGATGTGGCTAATTATTTGACTTTTGACCAACCACAAAGACTACTTTAACGAGAGAAATTAAAAGTACAAATAATGAAAACCTTCAATTGTTGCTTCTTTAAAACAGTAAACCATGTGCTGTTTCTAAAGTTTTATTATGGAACACAACTGACATGTGTTTTGGGGAAGAAAAACATGTTTTCCCTTTTTTGAACTCTCCCATTTGATAGTAAATTATTGTTGTCTGTACAGTGTCTAGTATTTTAGAAACGAATAGGCATATTTAAAAAAGTCATGTGTGCGCTATCATTAGAGACTGAAGCATTTACCGGGTCAAGTAAGCGTGTGAAATAGGCATCCACTACGTCTCCCATGTATTAGCCCATTTAACCGTGTGAGCTGTGCTTCCTGTGGCAGTGACCTTGTCCCTGTGGCTGCTGGGAATTACAGTCATTCACTGAGTGTCTCAGCATGATGGATGACACCTGCACCCGTTGAGCAATCGCTCCCTGGCGCACTATTGTTTTTCTTTCTCACTTTCGCGTGGGAGCAAAACTGTGCGCATTCCCGAGCCAAAACCAACTCAGATAATTGTCTCATCTGCGTGATGTATAATCATCCCTCTTCTGGAGACAAGTCATCAGACGACCTGGAATGTCTTGCCAGCTAGTGTGGCAGTGGCAATACCAGTGCTACCAGTGGCGCTACTTGTTTGGTATCGAAAATCGCCTAAGGGATGATGCTGCACTTTTAACACCTAGGCCTCATTGTTTCTGCCATATGGTCTTCTTATCCAATTCTCGAAAAAAGCCAAATTCCTCGGCTGTTAAAGCTGCACATGATGTCAGCACTGTGCAATAAGAAAACCAGGCATTCATTCAAAACTATATGTTGCCATGACATAAAGTCAGGGAAATTTCTCACTGTATCCATGTTGCTCTTTTGTTTCCACAGCGCAATTAGCCTTTACACCGAGCCTTGGCGCAGAGCGCTGCAGTCCTGTAGCAAATTTGCAAGTGTGTTTTTTAATGGCTGTGCTCCAGACACTCCTTTGCCATTAGCACCTGTGCCTCGCTTAGTGTGTGTGTGCGTGTGTGTCTGAAAGGTGCTACATGACAAGGCCTGTCACTACTATTGTGGTCCAGAAACAAAAGAACCTTCAAATAATGGAAAAGGAATCTCCCAATATGTCACTCAATGATGCATAGCAAAGACACAAATGTCAACCAGATGGCAGGTCACTGTAATATTAACCCCCCCATCACCTTCCTGCCCCCCCCCTGCAGCTAGAGGAGGAGGGTATCTGCAGGAGGAGTCAGAGAAGGGGAGGCTGAGCTAGTAGCATCACCTTCTCAGTTTGCCCCTCAGTGACTGCATCATAGACTACAGCAGGGTATGATGTGCTCCCAAGTGTGTGTGCTTGTATGATTAAATAGTAGTATGTGCTGACAGCTGCAGTAGAAGACCAAGATGCACTGGGGTGCAACGGAGCGAGACGCTGCCTCTCAGAGGTGTCAGGAAAATGACATACATGATGTCTTCAGTCGTTTAACACTGACACATTTATATGTGGTGTCACCGCCAGAAATAAAAGATAACTTATTATAAATTGAGTATTAATTTAATACCTAATTAGTTTTATTGTCAAACGTTTCTTTCACATCTAAAGCAGCATAAATTAGCGATTAATTGATCTACCATGAATGGTCTGAATAGACAGAACTGTGTTGCAGGTTGGATCTTGGCTCTGTCCCAGTTGTAATAACACAACGCCCTTTTCTGCACCTTTTTTAGTCGTTTGATTGACAAAGCACCCAACAGCATTTGTTCTCTTACGACTTGTTTTTTTAAAGGGAAAACTCTCACATTGTTTTTCTTTTCACCTTTAAATCTAAAGCCACTTGAAGCGGTCACAGTGGTGCAGGGACATTGAAAAAAAAATGTAAACTGATTGATTAACGCAAAAATATAAAACTATTCATTCAAAAACTCCTTACACATTAGACATCAGTAGTGCAATTTATAGTTTTTCTGAGGGTGAGTTCTCCCTTTTTATGAAAAAAAAGCTTGTTTAGTATCAGTATGTTTACTCGTTGTATATTTCTGTCCTGGGTTGCAGCAGTACAGATAAATAAAACCCATTCCAGTGGGGTTTAAAAGCTGTACTACATGTCAAACAGCGGTCAGTGTAGGATTATAGACACACACTTTCTCTCTTTTTTAGTTTTTCTTCAAGCCCCTACAGACTGTCGTCTCATCTGCCATCAGCTGTTCGCGGGATGTCTCGTCTGCAGGGGCGTTAGACAGATGCTCAAATAAACACAGCCTGGTTTTGCATACATGCTTGTCATCACCTGATCCTTTTGCAACTGCCGTCTTGGAGGAACATGCGTTACTAACTGACACAAACTTCTAATCTGAAGAAGCAGGTCCAAAGTGCAGTTAAAAGTTTGAACGCTGATGGCCTGAGAACTGAATGAACACACTGAACTAATCATTGTACCTGCATTACACAGAGAGGCGGGCCTGTTAATTAGTAGAGTGTTAACTACTGTTACCTCTCCAAGTTAATGAAGCATTTGGTAACCTGTATACTTCAGAGTTCCTGTAATCTGAGGTTTACGATGAGGCCCAAAATCCAGTGTGAATCATCTTAAGTGACGTATCCAGATGTGCACAGCTGCTGTGGTCACTGGTCACATGTATTTTCAAGTAGCTGTGTGCTTATTTGGTTTTTCATTGTAGTATTATTCCTTTAAATTGGTAATTTATTAAGGAAATGTAAGACTTACACCATGATAAGAAGTGGGGAAAAAAATAGTTGTATGTAAAAATCGAGATTCTTATCTTCTGAGATTTTAAATCGATTCATAACTTCCCAAAAAATTTGTTTTGGCTAATCTGTCACTGCAGCAGCAAGAAATTCAGCCAGTCTCAAAGATGACTGGACTAAATCCTGAAGTATCTACAAATTCAAAAATAGACTTTGAATCCATGGATCCGTGATACCAAAATAGTTTTGAATCGAAAATAGAGTCAAAATCGTGACCCAAGAATTGAAATCGAACCTTGAGACACCCGAAGATTCCCAGACCTAATGATAACCTCAGATAGGTCTTTACTCACTTTTATTGCCGCTTACATATTGCCAGTTGAAGGTGGGATTTTCTCTGCAATGTGTAACGCACAGCGGTGTAAAGGTGGGCCAAAGTGGTTCCGTTTCTGATTCACCATCGGAGGTAGCAATAGAGGCGTAAAGTGGTGAGACGGTGGCAGTGCATGATGTTGGAACACACTGGGAGAACAATATTTCACCGTTGTGGAGGCAATGTGTGTAAATGCAGAACTTTGTTACGGAGCTGTTGTAGAATCACACTTTGTAAAGGGCTTTTCTTGTACTGCAGCTGTTTTTCACTTCACCTCTTTCTTTTTCTACAGTAGTATTTAGGGCTACTTCGCTCTCCCCCTTCAACATCACCTGTTGGAGCATGTTTTCGCTCACCATCATCCTTGTGTTTGCACAGGCTGATCAAGCAGGCAGGTTTGGTTTTATCCGTGTAATCTGATTACCTGCTGAAAGAGTTGGTGCTCCTCATCGTCACTGCAGCCCTACTATCAGTGAGACCAGTAAAGAGAGGGTCCATTGCATGCCTGTTCACCTCTACAACGTAGTTTAATTACAGCCATAGTCAGGTGAACAGAGCTGTGAGGGGTTTAGTTTGACTCTTGTCCGCCAGTAGCTCGGTTCAGTAGTTCTTATTTCTCCCATTTGTACATTCAGATGCAACTGTAGACAAAGTACTTTTTTCTGTGGTATTTCTCTTGATAATTACTTCCTTGGAAAAACCCCAGAAGACACATTCTTTTATAGACAATATGTTTAATTGCGCACATTAGAGAAGTCCATATTGCGCAGCAGCTGTGTACACACACAGTGGAATCTGCAGGGGAAGCCCTCGGAGCAGCAGTAAAGGGATGCAGTGAGAATTGTGAGTTTAAAAAGAGGACCTGATTGAGTCAGAAGGCCTCCGTGCCAAAGCAGTGGCTTTTTAAACACAGATGCACATAGTTAGCGTGTGTGTGAAACCTCAGAGTCCCTCGCTGATCATGCGGCTGCATTGATTCTCCAGCTGCTGGCGAAAGACCTGGGTTTGCATGCATGATATGGTTGGTGGCTTCAGCCCTTCAAAATGACAAGGAATTGACTCACTGAATTTAGGAAATAAGTCTCATTGGATCCTGTATTCGGACACATGTTCTTACAAAACTGTTTCAAAAGTCCAAGAATTATTGAGTTGGTGTACATTAGGCAGTTGTATGTGTTGATTAGGTTCTCATGAAAGGTTGGACGACACAACCATTTGTTAGCATCAGGAAGTACAATTTGAATGCTTCTTTAAAATGAAAGCCATAAAAAATTCCTAGCTAACCAAAAAAACATCATCACTGCAGCACTCTGTTGTCGCTTAAACGGAGGAGTTGACTATCAGCTTTCACCTTAATGTCCATGGTTTCTTGAGTCCCTTATCGTAACTGTTTCTACCTTTCAGGTCTGGTGGAGATCTGTTTGATGCATCCCCTCGATGTGGTGAAGACAAGGTAAGCATGCTCATTCAATCTCACACTAGTGTAACTTTACCATAAGTCTAAATTCTCTATCAGCAAAGTCATATTGACTCTGCATCTGCTTTAAATCCTCTGAGTCTCAGCTATATTGTTGAATATGAAATGCATCACCCCACAAATCAATAAGGGCAGATGGTTTTATGTCTGCAAAAGACTTACTTTGTTGACCTTATTACTTAATTTAATTTAAAAAAAGTGCAAAGCCCAGGGTTCCTATAAATCAGATTATTCTAAAAGCACAGGTTATTTCATGGTTTATTTTCTGACACTATCTCCCGTTAATGCGTTATGCAAGAGTGGCAGCAGTCTGGAGCAGCAGTGTGATCAGGAACCTCACACCACAGTGTCCCAGCCAGCCATAAACAGGTCGTGGGCTACTACTAAAGCTTTATAGTCCTTCACAGGCCCAGCCAAGACCTCTGGCTTCATTTTCATCCCCCCCCCCCTCCCCTGCCCCTTACCTGTCAGTAAATCGTGCTGCCTTTTCTGTCATTTACGGCAGCAGTTTCTTGGTAAATAAATTGCTTGGCGTGCCTTTTAAAAGAACGAGATGTTTGCACTTTGAAGGCAGTGCCACCGTCAGAACACAGGGAGGGAAACGCAGGGGATAAAAGCCCGGGGGTGAGCAGTGTTGTATTAGTCGATATTCGATACTTTGAAGGCACAAAGCGAAGATTTATGCCCACGTGTAGAAGCTAAAAGGGGTTTATTACAGGTAAGTCTTGAGCCCTGCCTGTCCGTCCTCACACAGGGTCAGGGTTAAAAGTGCACCCACTGTTTTCTTTGTAATGCTCTTCCTTAAAGAGTGCTAAAAGGTGCTCTAAAAGTGGACAGGTTTATCTGTTTGTTGTCTCTGTTTGTGTCGCCATGTGTTGATGTTGATATGTGTTCTGTTTTCTTAGAAATGGTTTGTGTAAATGGATTCCTTTTGGTCTTTGCTTTATGTTATACTTCGTAACAAAATGCGAGAAACCGAAGAGTTTTCGTTTATTGGTAAATTTTAGGCTATGTCAAACTTTTCACAATGACAGGTAAGTTTATATGTTTTTCAATGACAGAAATACACACTGATCAAAAAAAACAAAACATGAATGCATAATTAGGCAGGGAAACTACATGCATGTTCTCACACTTTACATCCACACATGAATTCATAAAGCTTGCATACATACCAGCTAATTGGGACACCGAGGAGGCTGAAATCTATTAGCAGGAACCTTGGAGCCAAGAGTCAGACACAGACACACCTCCACCTCTCTCTCTCTCTCTCTCTCTCTCTCTCTCTCTCTCTCTCTCTCTCTCTCTCTCTCTCTCTCTCTCTCTCTCTCTCTCTCTCTCTCTCTCTCTCTCTCGGTCAGGCATGGCTCTTATTAGGCACAGGCTCCAGCTTTAATGTCCACTGGTTCAAATTGAACAGCAACTGGAGTAAATTTACTTTTTTCCACCAACTCAAAATCAAAGGGATTTTTTTTCTCTTTCTTTCTACCCTTTTTGCTTTTTTCTCCTGGCAAGGTAAATTTGACTAAATGTGTACCTGCCTGGGAGCTGATGTTTACCCACTATCCAAATGAGGGTTTATCTTTCTTTTCTCTGTGGGGGTGAGGAGGAGTGGGGTGGTGTGCTGCAGATTTATTTAGACAAGCTGAAGAAGTTGGTGTCAAAACAGTTCTCCAGAAGCAAAATGTTGCTGCCGTGATTATAAAAAAAGGAATTTGTGAAACAAAGTGATTCATCCTTCAACATGACTGCTTTGGCATGATGATGAATGAAAAGGTGCTTCCCAGAAGTTAAGATTTAGTTAGAATTTGTGACAGGAATTCCAGTGAGATTGATAGCACAAAATCTAGACTGCTAAGAGGCAGAGGATGTAGGCGAATCCATCATGATAAAATATTTATGTCAGAAATCTGTTAAAAATCTCACGGCAGCTAATACTTCTTTATAGAAATGAGACGTGAAAGTCTTGTCAGGTGATTCACTGTGTTCCTTTTTTCCTTTGTTGTTGCACTTTCACTCCCCGTTGTGTTGCTCACTGACCAGTCGAGCCATGACCCTTGTTACTCACCTTAGCTAACAAGTCCATCTATCTTACATCTGAGGGAGTCCTGCAGAGCAAACCTTCCCTCACATTGACTAACAACCACTTCCATCGTTATGAAAGACTTGAATGTGCATTTGTAGTGGCCAGTTTCAAATTAGCACATGAATGCATTGCATGTGGTGTTCAAAGGGTTACTGTCTTTTTTAGGACTCCAACACAGGAAAATTGCCTTTTAATTAGACTGCAGTGATAAATCAATAAGTCGTGAACTACTTAATTATTTCACAACTATTTCAACTATTTAAATATTTTAAGGAGGAAAAAAAAATCTCTTTTCTCTCTCTCTTTATCTTTGGGTTGGGGACATTTGGGATATTTGAGGACAAAGTCTAGGCATTTTGCTAACAAAAATTGTAATTTTTCAATATTTCAGACAATATCTATTAATTTAGAAAACAAAATTGTCATTTGTTTCGGCTCTTTACTTAAAAGCAAGAGCTGTAGAGTGAATGGACTCAAGAACCAAGTGAATTGTGAAATATGCACTTCTCAAGTGCTTTTTTTTTTTTTTTTTAATGAATAAAGAGTTTAAATATAGGCAGACATGATCTGACAGATATAGAAAACCTAGCCAAAAACACTACTGGCAGAAAGCAAAAAACGACAGGTAAGAGTTGTGCCATGATGAGTTTTTTATAAACTAATCTTCATAGATGACCTTTCTGTTTCTTGTCTTTGTTGCTTTCGTAATCCAATACAATATCAGAAAATGTATCCATTTTTTTGGCATTGTAATTATAATACTCAGCCTAAAATGTAAATGTAGCATACTTCACACAAAGTAAACCCTTAATTGCCCCTCACCCTGACCCCCTCCGAGGGTATGTGCAGGAATGTGGGGGTGAAGACGGAGGGTGCGACGCAGCGTTTGGAGGGAGGGCAGTCGTCAGTTTAGCAGAGAGAGACAGTGGGACCGGAGTTACAGCTTTTCATTAACCTGGAAACCACCTAGTTACATGGTTCATGGGCTGGTCTCAGCTCACTTGGAGGTAACAAAGGGTGTCGGGCGGCACTTTCGGCAGGGGGCTGTGTGCTCGGGGCACCCCATCTGACTCTGATCAGGTTCTCCCTCTCATTAGAGAGTCGCACTGAGCCTGTGTTTCCCTTCATGTCGAGATCCTGTTACAAGGAGCTCCACCCTTATGCACATGTATGCTCATCTGAAACCAGCTTCCCATCACCCCCTTTCACTTCCGCTAAAAAAATTAAAGCCCCGCCTTCCTCATGTTTGTGTCCTCTCCGATCAAGTCCTCCTGTTATCGCGAACTTCCTGAAGTTTCCATTGTGTGCAAATTATTCAATGCTTTTGCCTTAATGATGTTTTTTGGTGTTCAATAACTCTTGACAGCGCTACTCCTTTTCTCCCTCTGTCTCCCGCTGCCCTTACGTTTCTTTTTCCCTCTTCCTGACTGTCCTCCTCTTTTCCTCTGCATGTTACCTTTTTATGTCTCACAGATAATGTTGTACTTGAGGATTATACATTTTCAGATTAAATGTATCTAATTACTGTAGGCTGACCAAAAAAGAAAAAAACATGCAAAATGGTATATTACCCATGGTCCTCACATCTTTTTGCAGAGTGACAAAACAAAGTTCCTAAACCATTTATATCCTGATACCTGTTGTCTCTGGCCGATAAGGGAGAATTTCTGTAAAAAGTGTCACCTTTGGCCCATGTGGAATCAGTGTCTCTTTGGCTAAATAAAACTCAATATGCCTCATCAAAACCTACTTATCCAATTTATCCTCATGAGTGGAAACATCAAATATGAATGGAGTTATTAAAGACAAAAATAACTTATCAAAATAACACATAAGCAAAATAAAGACATTAACAAGATAACTTAAGTGGAAATTTCTCAAATTAATCAATTAGCCATTTTTTAGTCTTCTGGCACTCAAAGTGCTTTTACACTCGATGCTGCATTAACCCCTTCTCACACATATTCACACTGATAGCAAGGCTGCTACTTAAAGTGCCCATCAGCACTAACTAATCAAATTCACACATTGAGGGCTATACCTGGGGGCAACCACCACTTTGTTGAATCAGCCTCTTCTTTAGTTAAAATAAACCAGAATATAAAGTGACAGCAATAATGGCAAGTTGTTTAATTTGGATCATTTCTTTTGAATTTGTAGCTTGTTGAGCGATTATGTAATATTTTCAACTTAATCCCATTGTACATATGTTCTAATCAGGTTTGTATCTAATCATGCGATTCTTTAAATCGATTGTATGACATGGCTGTCAGAATTCTTGTAAACCACTAAGTAAAGCATGATTAGAAAAACCTGGTGCTGGCCCTTGCTCGTGGTCCCGCTCAGCGGTCTTGAAAGTGATCTTTGATGAGGTCCTTGACAGATGACGTCCAGTCTGTTAGGGGAAAACATGACAGCGCTGAGGATGGCCCAAAGGCTTCAACCCCCCTCCTCCCACCTCCCACCTCTACCTCCGTTTGCCCCCAACTGCTTGGTGAACCCCGGTGCACTTCTGGAGGAATCCCTGACACAACCCTCAAACAGCAGGGCACAAAGCAGCAGCAGCCTGATAGCTGATCTTTGCTTGTAAAGGAGCAGGCAGGTCAGCGGTCGTCAAGCCGGCTCCTAATCCCCCCGGCGCTGTGAGACTGCAGGGCAAGACTTTACTCACAGTGTAAACCCAAACACATGCTGCATGCGTGTGCAGGATGCACCGAACTCCATGTGTGCATTGCATCCAGTGCTGATGCATGAGTAAGAGTGAGCTCAGTGAGTAAGGAAGAGAACATGTGAGCGTAGCACAGCAGCATATTTGGAATTATTAAAGAATGTGTTGGATTCCAGTGACACTCTCCTGGTACTCCTTGTGTAACATGTGCAAGACAGATAATAAACTTTTTATTTTAGCATTTATTTTTGGGCTTTTTGTGACTTAATTTGAGCAAAGGGACAGTGGATAGAGCAGGAAATTAGGGAGAGAAAGTGGGGAATGACCTGCAGGAAAAGAGCCCATGGTTGGACCTGGGCTGCCAGCTTGAGGACTATAGCCTCTGTACATGTGGTGTGAAAACTAACAGCTAGGCCTCCTCTTAAAATCAAGGTTCTGGTCATCAGTCACAAACTCCCAAGTCAACCCTTGGCTACTACTAAAGGCCAGAAAAGTTGGCCATAGATCCAAGATCTCTTCAGTTTGGCCATCCCGTTGGTCCAAGCTGTATGTATTTCATATACCATGAAGATGATGCTTCTTTCATTTCTTATTCTTGCAATATATTAGAAAAAGAATCTTTGAAAACATAACCCATTCATTTTAATGTTGTCAGTTGTTTCCACACCTCAATGATAACTAGCAGTGGCCAATGGATTACTACATTAGAGATTTCACCTATAGATTGAGGAACCCATAAAGCGCAGATGTGCATGTCAGTGTGTATGTCATACTGGAGCACCTGTAATCATTATCAGTGAAGGGGTTCACATTCCAGTACACTAATTACAGAGTGGAGGCATTGTATGCTTTGATTTCACTAGACCCTGACTGTGCTGCAACCACAGTGCCGCCCCCCTGCTGCCCAATCTCACTCTTTCTTTTGACTTTCAAAACACAGATGCATTTCTGTATATCCATTATCCTGCCACCATCAACACTTTTACAACCTCTAACAAGGAAGTATTTGCAGTTTGAAATGAGTTGCAACGTCTTCACCCAATTTTGCTTAGACATGTAAGTTTTGTTAAGTACAAAAGTGCCTCAACAAATCCTCGGCAGTTTCAAATGACACCACTCTCTATTTTCTACTTGACCTACCCTTTGTTGATGCAGTTATGATAATCTGTAAAGACACTGAAGGTTAAACAGACAGTTAAGGGCTCTAAATGGTCCCTGTGCCCATCTGTGCAGTTGAGTTCAGCCTCCCCAAAGCAGTTATTTGTGCATAGTTTCACAAGTTGAGCTCTTGTTCTTGTGGGTGTTGCTATTGCCATTGCTCCTGAACAGAAGGCACACAATTAGGCCATCATTGTAACCTAGTTCTTATTAGCTTCATAAAGTAGATTGGCTGACTGGTTTCCCCTATTTTCCAAGAATGTGGAAGCAACTGTGATCGACTGACCACCTTGCCAATACTCAATATGACACATGCGTATGTATAGATTGCACATGTTAACCCCTAGGTTAGGTCTAAGTGAAAAATTTGGTTCTTTGCATTCCCACATGCAGCTCACACTGAAGACTTCAGGAGATTTTTTTAGGAGTTTTGTGCAAGCGTGTACAACAAGGCTTTTGATTCAGATCCCTTTGAGCCATGAATGGTTGGTTGGTGGTTTTTCTACACTATTCAAACCACTCTATTTTATTTAGAAGTAAAAGATATAATAATGTCTTTATAAGGCAAACTCCAAAACACTTGAAGTTAAATGTTTTTACAGAATAAAGAATACAAACCAGAGCTGAAATTGCCCATTTTAAAGCACCAATAAGGCCTCTGTAAAATCTAATTTGTTTCCAGCAGCAGTGGAGGTTTTTTGGCTTCTAAAACAGAGTTGTAAGTCTTGGTCTCTCAAAACTGGGCAAAGAAAAGATGGTGCAGTGTAGTAATACTTAATCTCGGGTTTCTCTCTGGCAGTTGTCTTCTGTCTGGAGCTCACTTTGTTATGTTTCCTGCTGTCAGGGGAGCCTACAAAATCTAGCAGCATCCCCTCACATCAAAGTAACTATAACTGTCGTGGACCAGGACGAGTCTTATCACCATGTAGTCCTGACCTCTCTTGCACGGCATGCTATCCTTTTGTCATGGCTTCTTTCCAACTTTGGATTTGGTCTTTCTACTTTATTGAAATTGTGAATCAGTATTGTCCTTTCATTTTTAGAGAAAAGTCTTATATGAAGTACTTGCAGGCCTGTAAGTTTTTATGTTACTTTATATCTATTATACAGTTTTATATGTATGCTATAATTAAAATTAATGCTCAAACATTAGCACCATCATTTCCCTTAACAGTGTTTGGCAGAGGTTAAGAGACCCCAGTTTAAACACCCGAGAAATCCTTTCAGTTATGCAACCACTTACTGGAAATGTCGACTAGACTTTTTCCACCTATCTGCTCCACTTCAGCATTAGTGGCTTTCTAAATTGCTACAGTCCACCCTAACATGTAGAGTGATCTGTCAGTCAACCAGAAGTCTGTAATGCTCTAAACATTTGAGTCTCTGTCTTTTCCCTGGGCCTGCCTACCCTCTCCTCTTGCTGTTTTATGCGGCTCTTTTCCTGCTCTTTCACGTTAACACAGCCTGATCTTGGGTCACAGAGGTCAAAGTATATGATCAGACATCTGGACTAGTCCCAACAGCACCATAGGGAATCAGAGGAGTGAGTTTTATCGGAGTAAGAAAGAAAACTCTGTAGTGACTGGTAGTTAAAAGGGCTATGACATCCCTCAGAGTTACTTTTTATTCCTTGTCCACACCAAAGCTTGCTTTGTAACCTGGGTTGTGTTTTGGTGGGTTTCTGGTGCTGGTGGAACCCAACCTGGCCTGATACAGATCTAGCTTTGGTAGCCTGCGGTGTCATAGCGCCAACGGTTTATCACTTCCCCTTTGCTCCCATCTTGCATCTTCTTACTTGGACTTTACTTTCCTATTCCTCCCTCCAAAGGTCTGTCTTTATTGGCCTCCTCCTGCTACGCTCAAATGCTTTTTCCTTGAAGTTTTGTCGTAGATTCATTCTATCAAAACTTTGTGTTCCTTGCTCTTGGTTTTTTGCGGGATAAGGGACATTTTAATAGTTTCTCAATTGGATTGAAGAAGGAGGTTTTTTTCTCCAAAGTTATTTACAATAAAAGCAAAAAATTTAAATATTAGCAGGAACAATAAATCAACTAAAATGTTGGGATCTATTCCATTAAACATACAACAAGGAGCATGTTCGGTGCCACACTGAAAGATTTCAAATGTTATACTCTTTGTTACTTTTCATTATTGAAACAAACTTTTAGTCAGTGAAAGTAAGTCAGCTCTGTTGTCAAATACAGTGACTTGTCAAATCTAAAGCCACTGGATCCAAAGGGGAACCTTTAATTTTCGGGTCATACTGCTTTACCCTGGAGCACTACTAGATGGCTTAAGTCACAATTGGCCACATTTGCCACATTTGGACCATTAGGTCGGAAAAGTGCTCTTAAATTCATGTACCAATGCAATGGCCTTCTACCATCTTTATGATCCTGCTCATTAAAATTAATCGTCAGGCTGTAAAAGAAGATTTCCCCTTTATGTTGCCTTCTGGATTGTCTTCTGCGCTTCAGATCTTACATGAGAAATTGTGGTACTTTCATCCTTTTCCCCCCTTGGTGATTCAGTTCTGCTTTTTCTTAAATCATATATTTTGTATGCTTTTTTTTTTTGTCAAAGCATTCCTAGAGGGAAGGCATGAATAGATCAAGGCTCTCACTGTAGCAACCAGTCCAAATACACAGCAACAAACATAAATCATAGTGTTCATACTTGGAGAAACTTGCCCTTTCTGAAATATTGCTATTTAATAGATAGCGTAAGATAACTACCCATTGTAGATTAGGCCATTACATCTCTATATTGGGTTATACTGTATGTCAATCTGTCTAAATGGCTTTAAATAAGATTTCACCTCAGCCTCATTAGACCATAAATCTTAAAGTGAGCAAGTCATCAAAATGTTAGTGCCACTGAGGAAATACTCTTCATTTAATAGAGCATATTTTTAAGAGATCTCCTAAAAGCATGGCCTGCCTCTTTTTAAAAGAAACCCCGACAAGCCTCCGCCTTTTGATCAACTACAAAAAACTTTACCCCCTTCCATAGGTATTTTTTAACACCATCATTAATGAGCCCCACCTTAACATCTCGTCCTCTAAGAGGTGACAGCCCGTCTTGTTGGTCCACAGTATGAGCCCATTACCACTGGGGTCTGCTAGCGAACACGGTCTTGCAAGGCCCTCAAACACCGCACTTGTGTCTATAAAAACACAAAGAATGGGGCTCTTGCCTGCCATACCGCCCTCATTTACCTTTTTGACTTCTTTGTGAACGCCTAGGATTTGTACTTTTATTGGTTCTTGAGGTCAGGTGGACTTGGTCTTCAGAATTATTTACCCCAGAGTGCTAGTCTCATTCACAAAAGCACCGACTTGCCCTCGCCTTCACCCTCACCGCCTCTGGGCCTGTAAAGCTCAAACACTAGAAAAAATGGAAAGGAAGGGAAGAAGGGGTACTGTTGATGAACTCGCAGATCTCATCACCTCAGAGTATACTGAATCTTCAGTTGCTCTTGCCAATGATTGAGGGAGATGTTCTGAGCAGTGGGTTTTTAAGAAGCCCAAGGGTTTTCCTTGGCTCGTCTGTCAGCAGAGTTTACGATCCACATGGCTGATTTCCAAGGCCATGAGTCTGCTAGAGCCAAGAAGGCTACCTTTTGCTCTTCTTCAGCTTACCAGTATCTTGTCATTGAGGTCTGCGAAAACTGCAGAAACTAGAGCTTTGTGTCTGTAAAAACGAACTAAAAAAGGACATTAAACTTGAATGGATCCAAGTCTCATTTTCCCCTGTTGGTCGCTGTGAAGAGAAACATTAGCTGCTTCCTAGCCAGAGGCCTGACAGTTCCCCTGCTGCCACAACTTCTTCAGGTCCTCCCTATTATCTCCCACTCCCTGGGCCTTGCTGTTTGGTCCCTGTCTTTTAATGGCAGGGTAGAAGAGGGCCATAAGGAAATGAGGTGACCCCGGGGTCACAAGTGGAGTCAGAAGGCTGGAACCGGACCATGGCCCTGCCAACCTCACTCTAAGGGCATGTTCACATTGAGGCAGGCTAGCAAAAGGAGATAGGGGGAGAGTCGTGACAGGGTCCCTTCCATCCTTGACCTCAGTATCATATGCTTTTAATTAAGCCAGATTTGAATATGTTTACAAGCCCCAGTAGTCTTAAATCTTCCAGGTCTTTGGCCCCTTTCTGTACCCCTTATTCCACCATCCCCTCATGCCTCAAGTCATTCTGTTTCTTCTTCTCTTTAATATGGTGTCAGACATCTATTTATTACACTGTTTTAACTGGTTTTCAGGTACAGGTTACAAGCTACTTGGGAATCCACCAAATAGGATTTGAGGGACACCCTGCTAAGATGTTAATCTGTTAGCGATATGAAAGGCCGCTCACCCCACTAAACCCCCCCCCCCCCCTCTACTGGAACCCGGGGGCCTTTTATGGCCCCATCAGGCACCCGCATGGGCGACTTACTGCTGACCTTGTGACCTGGCAGTTGAAGCCATATGAGGAGGGAATCTTTCTCTTGTCCCGTTTTCTAATAGTCTCTTTATTTCTGCCTCCTGCTATATTGAAAATCACTTATATATTTTATATTTGCAGGAAAAAAGTATTCATCAACCAAATATGAATTATACTTTAAAATAATTGTATGTTTCTAATATTGTATTCACTTTTTGGACATCAAATTACTGTATTATGTCATTAGTCAATGTCAATGAACATGGGATCTATGTCAAAGCTGTATTTTTAGTATATAATGAGATATCTTGTTATCTTTTCAAAACCTGAAACTCTTTATTTCTACAGGCACCTTTTTATATTCATTTTTCAATCTATCTCGTGTAAAAGATTTACACACAGCTCACTGGCCTTTATTAGGGAGGTACCAGCATGTTTGCTATACAACAAAAAGTCCTTTGACTTTTGCTCCATCTTATTAAAAATTTACACGTAACTCAAGAGCTGTTACAATTGGCTTACTAGCGTGTAAGTAGTCGAAAAGCTTGCTCCAAAGGGCCCTGTCCCAGGGAGTTGGTTGGCTAATTGGATCGGTTGGGTTAAATAAATGTTTGAGTTCTCTCCTGCACGGGGGGGACCTGGTTGTGGTGGGAGCCTCTCATCATAGGAAGAGGAGGAAAAAACAGGATGAAAGAGAGGGGAGGAAAATAAAGGGGGAAATGAGCTCATTTATGATGAGATCAGGTTTGTTGTAAGTGTATTTTACACACAGGTGTTGAAGACAATGAGGAGCACACAAAAAAAACACATTAACCAATGTCAACACAAAATAAATCAAGCTGTTGTATGTTATTTCTTATATAAACTTTGTGTTCGCAGGTTCCAGATCCAGAGGGGCACCAGTGACCCAACAAGCTACAAGAGCCTGGGCGATTGTTTCCGGACCATCTTCCGCAATGAGGGGTAGGCTTTCTAAAGCAGCTGGCAACTAAGGGCCAAAATAACAGGTCATGAGTTTGCCATACATTTTATTCCAAGCACAAATGATGTCAGTCCTCCTGTTGTCTGACTGCAGGGATGGAGCCATTTCTACTTCTTGACCCAGATCTCTGAGTATTAAGTTGGCATTAAATGTATTCAGTAACTGAATCAAAAATATACAGGATTATAATAAGTTAAGGACACCTTTGATAAATAAATGTTCAAAATGTGTTTGTGCTATGACAATGACAGAATCCAAAACTTGTTAAAAATTAATACTTATAAGTTGGCTACTTATTTTGTTTCTGGAGCTTTATAGAAGCAGTATGTCACTCCGACATGTAGCATTTGAAATTGGTACTGCAGTCCAAATTCAAAACATTAGAGAGAGCTGCAATACCATGTCATTATATACCCCTCCGTACCGTACCACACAGCACGACATAACACGATATGAAACAATGCACTTTATGTTCCCCTATGGGAAATTTGTCTAAGACTCAAGTGCTACACACAGTTTATACGTGACGTAATAATCAAATTAGAGCAACAGAAAATAGGGTTATATTGAGAAAAAGTTTACATGAACCAAGGTTAATAGCAAATGGCAATCCATAGCTGGCAAGCAGTGTCTAATATTACAATGGTACATACCTCTTACTCTTTGGTAAAAATATATAATTAGTTGTGGTGCTTCATTTTAATGCTAACAGTAATGTTGACAGGGTGGTGTTTTTGCTGAGAATCAGAAAGTGTTTAAGGTTCAAAAGCCTTTAAACTAGGAATGTGTATGTCAGCAGCCTTGAAGAATATTAAACAGCAAGCACTCTCATCATTGTACCTCATTTTAGATAGAAGTGTGCCTTTTTTTGGGGTTTAAATGTAAAACTTTCAAAATAACAGCAGACGGCCACAGCGTCATTCTCCCTCCTCCTCTGCCTGCCAGTGACAGGACTGTGAGACAGTGCAGGTGTAGGAGAAAGTGGTTACCACTCGCTCTGTTTACGGCGAGTCG